>NW_009605325.1:25963-65434 GCF_000690535.1 Cariama cristata
TCCTGCTGGATCCCAGGGATCTCCTGAAATAAATTAAAACAGAGTTGGGCCCACTGTGTTTATGAATCGGCACAGCCCGACACCAGTGTAGTCTGCAGGACTATCAATGGCATGAGCTGCTTTTAAATTAAACAGATGAACATGGAATGTGTTAAAATATCCCAACAGAGAGCTTATTTGCCAGCTGTTTGATTGTTTTCCTCTGGCATTATCTGCAAAGCAATTACGCATGAATAAAAACTTCTTGAGACGCTTTCAAGGAAATATTGACCGCTAACGTTTTAATTAAGGCACATTGAAGTAGAAACATTTGAATCAACAATAATGACAATAACAAAGCAGGTTGGGTTTCAAAAAAGGAGGCTTGTTTACCATCCTTGTAATAGCACATCCAGTCTGTACCCTTGACTGAAGTGTTAGTTTAAACTAACTATATGCATTCATTCCACCCCCCTCCACTTTGTCTTAAAAATAATAATAAAAAATTGAAGGACAGGCAGTTTTAAAATAAGCTTAGCCCATCATTTACATCCATAAACAAAACGTATTTGTGCGTTGAACCGAATGCTCATGGAGCGGTATGGGATGGCCCTTTTGCGTGCACCCATCTCTTTACTGGTGACAGGGTAATTCTGGTGGGCTGGAGGATCACTGGTGATGCTTTACACTGCAGCATTTCTCCATCATTGCTGCTAAGTTGAGAAGAGGTAAATGTGTTCTGCAAGCTGCTAGAGGGGGAAGAATAGTCTGAGCAGTTGTTTTAGGAGCTTGTCCTGGGTGTTACTTTATGCAGGTTTGTGCTCTTGCTTCAGTTTAACCCCAGCCCAGTAAAGCTGACACGGTGGGTCTGGGTCTGGCAAGTGTGCTGAAGAGTTCATGGGAAAATTGGTCCTTTCCTGTACAAAGAGAGGGATGGTTTGACTGATCAGGAGTGGTCCTATGTCCACCCTCCCCCTGAAAACCAAATGCTTCCAGCACTGGCCTTGCACCTGGGAAAGTTCATTGCCGCTAAATTTTACATGGGTTCCGCGCACAGTAGTTTTCCCACAAAAAAAGAAATACGCAGTTTCCAGGAAGTCTTCAGGAAATTTTCTGCCCAAGTCTGTGGTTTTGTTTTTTGGTTTTTTGTTTTTTTTTTTTTTCCGAAGGTGTATTCAGATACTGTGATGAGGGGAATGATAAATAGCCTGCGTGCCTTCAGTCCTCCGTCTGACCGGAGCTGAGCCTTGCGCTCCACACATGCCGTTCATCTTGTACCCACGGCTTATCTGCAGATTCTTATCTACTGCAGTCAGCCGTGTCTGGGGGACCCACTTTATAGCAAATCCTTGTCCTTCCCTCCTGCAGGCACCTCCTCCCTTCCAGGAGGGAGACTCCCTCATTTCAGCATTTTATCCAGTGTTTTATTAACATTAACTGTGTGAACAGCCTTAGCAGAGCAACAGGGACGGAGATCTTCCCCTTTCAAAAGAGCTGGCTAAATGCTGAGCTACAGACTCGTGCCCTTACCTGCCATTTCCCTGTGGATCAATTGATACTGTATTATTTTCTGGAAGATGCAATCATTTTAGGAGAGTGCCTCTTCCCAGAACTACCAGCCCATGGGCAGGACAGGCTTCTGGGAAGGGGGGGTGTAGATCTGAAATAGGAGAATCATGGGTCGCTACCCCACTTTTTGAGTCATTACTTTAAGCAGTGGATGTTAGATAACTGGTTTATTGCTTTTGGTGCTGTCTTCTGCAGGGTTTTCCAGCAGATGGGCACTGGTAGCACTGGTATCAGGACATCCAGCCTGGAAGGGCTCCCCAAACTACGTCTGCCCCCACCAAGCCCTCCTGGGCTTTAGGCAGAGGCCAGAGTTTGGACTCCACAAGCCAGGAGGATATAGGTAAAGCAAGTCCTGGATCAACTATTTAGGCCTTCTTAATTAAATGAAACAAAATGCTCTTCGAAGGCACGGTAGCATTTAACTTCTCAGGTCACAGAAGAACTTTTGGAATTTACCCATGGTAAATGTGGATATTTATAAAAGAAATCTTAAAGAGAGTTTGGGCACTTCTGTTCCACCCACACTATGTTTCATTGATGGGATCATGATGGTAAACAGTTTTCTTCGGAGTGCTACCACACCTGATCCGTTTGCGTTTGGTGAGGTACGTGTGCCCACATGTAAATGTCCTCACTTGAACCAGTTGCTTAAATTCCTCTTTTTTTTTTTGTTAGCACTAGGTAGAAAGGAATGGGCACTTTGGGAGTGGGAGTAATTAATCCTGATGCAGATAGGTATTGTGTTTAGGTGAGACTCTTTTCCTGCTCTTGTGCCCTAACCGGTACTTCCCTGAGACCGATGTCAGCATCGCCTAGAAAAAACTCAGTACAACATCTCTTACAGTGTCAGGGGCACTTTAGTGTACAGTGGGTGGCATCTTCCTGCCTTTTCTAATAAGCCTACAGTAACTCTTAAACCAAGCAATTAGACACCTGGGTGTAAGAGCAGGAGTAATTCATGGTGCTTATATTTTTGTGAAGTATTTAGAAGCAAATGGGCTGTTTATAGGTGATCTCCACAACCGCTGCTACTTTACATGGCTCATGCAGTCCCATAGTTTGCGTCAAGCAGGCATCACTTCACGTGAACAGTGCTGTGACATTGGAGAGATGACGGTGCAGGATTGTTTCTGGGGAAATTACTGGGTATTGAGGAAAGATGTAGTTTATTAACAGCATGTGGAGACCACCTTCATGCTGTGTAACTTAGCCTGTTAAGAAAATAGAGTTACTTCTTCTCTGAGGGCGTGTGGCACTGGCACAGCACAGACTCACGCGAGCCTTCCTTGACAGGAGCTCTGCTGGATGGACAAACCCTAGGGATGTACACTTTGTTGAAGGGTTTGTTTTCTGATTCTGGAAGTTTGGGTTTAGGTTTTTGGCAAGCAGCTTGCCAAAACAGAAAAAAACCTTAAACCAGAGCAGGAGAATCTTGCAGCCCTGGTGTCTCATTAAAATTTGTGCTGAAAATGTGAATGCAGTTTGGGAAACATTGAGTAGAAGGAGACAAATAACCACCCTAACATGTAAAGATCCCAAGGAAATCAATTACTAGAAAAAGGATGAGGTTTTTGGTTCTTTTTTTGAAAGGAAAAAAGAAAGAAAAGCTCTGGGACTGTGAGAATACTGCCCTGTTAAATAAGGAAATCACAAACTGCATCCTGAAGATGCTTCAGTGGGTACCATTTAAAATTCAACCTACATTCTCCCCATCCCTCTCTCCTGCAATGTATGCCATTATTCACAGTATCTTCCTTACTTGAGGAAATCCTCCAGTGTGTCAGTCATCGAGGGATG
This sequence comes from Cariama cristata, assembly GCF_000690535.1. Classification (NCBI taxonomy): domain Eukaryota; kingdom Metazoa; phylum Chordata; class Aves; order Cariamiformes; family Cariamidae; genus Cariama; species Cariama cristata. The sequence continues at coordinate 29,309 of NW_009605325.1, forward strand.
GCAAACGTTGAGCTTTAATAACGTACTTGAGGCTGTCCTCAGCATGGAGATCAGCAAGGGGGTTGGAGTCTGACCAAAAGCGCTCAGCCACACCTAATTCTCATTGATTTGTGATATGGGTGATTTGGTGATGACCTGATTTTTTACAAGTATGGTCATTATTTTCTGGACTAGACCAACATTGGATTTAGCTTTTTAAATGAACTGTTATGCATTAGGTATGGGCAGTGTAAGTAGTGACAGAAGCTGAAAGTGTTGATGTGTTTAGAGTTAAATAGTTAACTAGGATCTTCTGAAACCAAGCAGTGACCTTCTTTATTGCTTTTTTTTATGGGTTTTGTGGATGAGGAACACAGGCAAAACACATATGCCATCTTAAAAAAAAAAAATCACTTCTTCAGAAGGGTGGTCTAGAATACTAAGGATACTAGACTACTGATATTTTAAAGGAAACACTGGCCTTGTTTGCATGACTATTTGATCTCTGGCTTTGCTGGAAAAAAATGAAAAAAAAAAACAAAACAAAAACAAAAACAAAACAAAACCAAACATTCCCCCAAAACCAAACAGAAACATAGTATTTTATCAACATTTCTAATTTTGTTAAATGACATATTTAAAAAATGTTAGCCACATGCATGGTCTATGATTTTATTTATTTCCACAACTTAATTAAGGAGAAACTCAGTGAAAGCAAAGTCACCTTGAGGAAAGTCAATACTAGTCAAAAATACTCTGTTTTCACAGGGTTGCTTTTTTAATCCCTATAACTCAATGAAATCATATCTTGAAAGGAAACTTTGGAGCAAATCAAGTGGCCGTGCATTTGAATTAACTTCTTATTTAAATGCATCAAGGGGCATATGGCTCTTAGCGCTGCTTCTTCAGCCTTTCTGCAAATTACTCTGTTGTCTCCCTCACCTCCCATTCTCCAAGTTTTCTTAGTGGCTGCACTTGCTCATGCTACTGCTTTCTCTCTCTCCTTTTACTTAGAAAATGCTGAACAAAAAATGAAATTCCATTGAAATAGTGCAGTAACTTCATGAAGGTTCCAGTGCAGCCCATTAGTGTTTGCTGGCCCTTTTAAAGACTATTCATTATTCTCAAAGAATTTATTAAGCATTATTTAAGCATATTTTATTATTTTTGAATAAATGAGGAAAAATAAATGGTAATTTATTGCATGATTAATTTCATAATAGGATAGAATATTTCAGTTGGAACGGTCATCTAGTCCAACTGCCTGACCACCTCAGGGCTGGCCAAAAGGTAAAACTTTGAGCAGGGGGGATAGATAGGGTGATCAACAGAGATCTCTTCTAACTAACTCGACTATTTGGTGATTCTGTGAAGTCTTGTAATTACCGAATTACTGCAAAATGTATATTGCACTTTTTTATTTAAACTGGACTAAGCTGTAGTTTGAAAAAAAAACAAAACAAACAAACACACAAAACTGTCTTTGGAGATTTTAAGATGCCAAGTATGAAGATTTTCTTGTTGGTGGTTTTATATATACTGGATCAAAAGGCTTTCTCGTATCTTTATCTTCTCTGATTACTCAGTTCTCTCCAATTTCCTTGAATGGGAGGAAAGCAAAATGGCTGTGATACAGGGCAGATTAGAGGAACAATGAAATCCAAACTCAGCTCACAACCCATGAGTTCTAATAAAACCTTGCTATTCACAGTAGGCCAAAGAGGTTTATATGTAACCTCCTCTCTTACATGCTTTGCATGTATTAGCATCAGCTGATCATATATTAAGTAGCTGATGGACTAGATTCCCTGGTTTTTTTGCACAACATCAAAGAGAATCAATCTTTCAACCTGAAAGACTTGTGCATGTGTGACATGCGCTGTTCAGTGCAAGAAACCTTCTCTTGGAGTCAGCCGTGGAAGTAAGAGGAATTGACATCATGACTTTCCATCTTCCCAGACGTGTGATCGTGCCATTTGTGGGTCAGCTCTTAGTCCGTGTAACTGGGATGGGTAGAAGAAATAACTTTAAAATACATGTGGCCCTTCCTATTCTGAGCAGACAGATAAAAATTTTTGTTGACTTTGATTCAGAAGTAAATGAATGAAAGTTGACAAACTCTACATATAAACCTCTTCCATTGACCATATCTTTCTGGGAGGCATGTTTACGAGCCAGCCTGTAAAGCAGGGGCTCCTTCCCGGCATGCATACTGCTGGGGCCAAAGTCACGTGAAAAAAAACCCGTATAAATATGCAATTTGCTGTGTTTTTACCCAAATAAGGTGGAGAAGAGCAGGAAGCTTCATTCTGCATGGCCCAGCAGAGCTGGGAGCTGCTGTCACAGAGCTCCTGGCCTGTGCACATTTCGACCCTACTGCTTGAGCCATTGCTGCACATGCAGAAATTCATTGGGGAGCCTCCAGCAATGTTGGGAGAGACTCCTGCGGTCGATAGGAAGACTGTGAGTCAAAAGTTTTGATGCTGCAGGACTTCGCAGACTCCTTCTTGGCTTCCTTTGCAGAGGTTTTCTACAGGACCTATATAGTGCAAAGATACCCATATAGGACTTTGGAGCTGCTATCCTGGGCGTTGGAGGGGTTGCTGTAGCTGTTTTGCTAACATTTCCCCCATTTCCAGAGGTACCGCTGTAACTGTCCCAGTGATTTGGGGAGCCATTGGGGTAAGGGTTGCTAAACTGAAATGAGAACAAAGTGGGCAACTTCTCGTGTCTTGGGACAGTTGTCAGGATTAAGGGATCTTTCCCTGTAGTGGATGCTAATTAAGAGACTGCCGAAGTACTTGTGGAGAAATGAGTCATTCATTTCTGTGTATTTAAAATGATATCCAATTGTGATGTTAGTAATAATTGTATCTATAAGGAGAGCATGAATAAAAATCTTGCTTTTCTTCAACTTCAGTGTCACTTTGGTTTCAAAAATCTTGCAAGGAAAAGCAAGAAAATTTTCTGAATGATCTTCTTTGGCCCATTAGCATTGATTTGGTAACTTAGGTCTTAACACATCAGTGTAGATAGTACTGCTAGTGCCTGAGTTTGGACTTGCTGCATTTTTTTCCTCTCTCTCTGACCTGAGGAGCTATAAATGCCCCTTCAAATGTTTATCATTCTTGGGAAACTATTTAGCAAATATTGCTAGTTGTTACAAACAAATAATGGCTAAACCTCAAATTTACAAACCTATGTCCAGTAAAGCGGTCAAATACCTTAGAATAAGGTCCTGGATGTGTACTGATTGGAATACATGTTTTTCTTTAATTCTTCATCCTCTGCTCTTATTTGCTTTACATGTGTCCATTCCCATGGGATAGTAAGTGTTTCGGAGCAGTTTCACAACAAGGAACCAGCTAATTTAGTCTGCCTTTGAAATTCTTGAAGAATCAGGAGAAAATGCTGGAAAGTCTATAGAGGGCAACTGAAGAGCTCAAAAGATTTATCTTTGACCAGTATTTGTTTGGTAGGTCATCCCCAAAAATCCCTTCCAAAGACTGATAGGGAAGAGATAGTGCTGTGCTTAATTGAGCCTCAGCTGCTGTCATGGATTTACATTGCACAGCAGGAACCTTCCCGCTTGTTTCCCTTTTCTCCTGCAACTTTAGATTTATGTTGTGGTATGTCCAGGCAAATGAATCTAAACGCAAGGTAGGGATCCTTTAGGTTGCTGATTTTTTTTAAAAATTTAAGAAACATAATTAGAGCATTGTATAGTGTAGCAAGTGTTTTTATTTTCTTTATTTTTCTTTTCTTTTTAAAGGAAGATTTACCCTGATTTTACAGAAGATTTTTTTATTCTTCAGGTGAGTCTTAGTCTGTCCTGTAAATTCTGTAAGATCTGCACTGCACCTTTTGCATCTGTTTAACTCTTGGTTAGTGACAAAACAGCTGAGATCCAAAGCCTCTTATTCCTCCCCTTGTGCATAGCTATTTATAACACTGCCGTCGTCCAGGAATGGAGCAGTGAAGTTGTGATTTTGTTCGTTAGCTTAAACAACCATGGAATGACTACAAGACCGCTGACATGGCATCACTTCGGGATACTTATGCACATATTTCCTGAAAAAGACGAGATTTTTTTTTCCATCCTGTACGACTGCTGTGGTATTTTGGTGCTTTCCAGGACTGCGCTAAGTGATGTGACTTGCATCTGTCAAGTGCAGTTTGTCTGTTGATTACTTACACCAAATAACTTGTCTATAATCCAGGGCTTGTTCTACCATGCTTTCATTTGCAATCACACCACTTACAAGAAGTCTGTGATTTGACTTGACCATTGATCTTGACAATAAATATGCTTCACTTTTTGTATCCACAGTTTGCTCTCCTGAAATATAACCAAAACACAGTGGTGCTTATTATCCGGGATTATAAAAGGTTTCTTTTGGGTGTGCTTGTTTCTTACCAAGTGATGGATATCAGGAAGATACAGAAGGCACAGACCAGCAGTCAGAACAGACATTCAAAACCATTAGAAAATTTTATTCAAATTACAGCAATTTCAATAAAAACAAACCAAGAATAATGCAAATGCAAGGTCGAGCCTCTGGCTCCCCAAAAGGGCTCTCAAAGTCTCATAGTACCATTTTTCATCAGTCTTTTTGCATCCCAGTGTGTTCCTGACACTTGATATTTTCCAGAGAGAGGGGAAAAAAAAAACAGTTTATTGTGGGCTATTTATTTGTATTTGTTTGCAAGTGTAGGACTGGTGCCTGTTGTTTATGGAAATTCAAAGAAGCCTCACCAAAAAAAGGTGATTCAACGGTAGGACAAAGTTTTTTGTTTCTGGAAGCTCCCTGGGGAGCCTGCAGAAGCAGCTTCGTGCGTAGTAGGAGAGAGTGAGGCTGTGTCAGGAGCAACGCGTCTGCGCATCCTTTGTTGTGAATACGAGCTGATTTGGGGATTTAGCAGAGGCCCAAGTGCTGTTGTGGGTTTGCAGCCTGTTGAGCTCCCCCTCAGAGAGAAAGCAACACTATGATCCCTTCCCGGTCAAAAAGATCTTCTTAAAGTGTTATCAAAAGATGATGGCAGATGCAGCAAAGTCAGTAGGCATGCGTTAGTCCTTAGCTGGTAGTTATCAGGAGGATCTGAATGATAAAGGGAGTTGTGTGGGGGGAAAAAAAGTGCTTTATGTGGCTATGAATAAAGATGCCTGTTTGAAGGGCCTGGAGAAAAAGCCTTATGAGGAGCATCTGAGGGAGCTAGGGGTGTTTGGTCTGGAGAAGAGGAGGCTGAGGGGAGACCTGATCACTCCCTACAACGACCTGAAAGGAGGGGATAGCCAGGTGGGGGTCGGTCTCTGCTCCCCGGTAACTAGCGATAGGACAAGAGGAAACGGTCTCAAGTTGTGCCAGGGGAGGTTCAGGTTGGGTATTAGGAAGAACTTCTTCACTGTAAGAGTCGTTAGGCATTGGAACGGGCTCCCCAGGGAGGTGGAGGAGTCACCATCCCTGGAGGTGTTCAGAAAACGTTTAGATGTGGTGCTTCGAGACATGGTTTAGTGGGCATGGTGGCATTGGGTATATGGTTGGATTTGATGACCTTTGAGGTCTCTTCCAACCATAATGATTCTATGATTCTATGAATTTGCAGCTGAAGCAAGAGTGCTTATGTTGAGTGGGAATGCCAGGGTAAAACCCTTCAAGGTTTCTGGGGATGAGAGGATCCTGTGTTTCATAGGAGATGGAAGCGAGAGCTTGAGAGCCAGGCACTGCACCGACCGAATTCCCCAGGAGCGCCGGGCGTTCATTGGAGTGCAAAATTTGAAGCAGACTGGTAAAAGTAATATTAACTTGTTTGATGATTTAAAAACATGTAACGTTATTAGGATTCATTTGCTCCAAATCAGTTTGTGCCCCAGCATCCACCAAACCCTCTGCATGGCTCCGTGACTGCCCATGGAGGTGCAGACTGCTCTGACTTCTGTTAGCCTTGTCAGACTCCTGGTCATATGTGTGTGCATCAGCACCGGTGAGAACTGGCCCTACCTGACCCAGACTGTGTTAGTCTGTGCTTGCCATTGGGTAATTTAACTACAATAAACCCTGTTTAGAATAAATTACTGGAGGCTGAAAATACAGCAACATAGCTTAAGTTGGTGAGCGCTTTCTCAGGTTGTTGCCTGTGCCTTTCCATTGCTTGCACTCGCCTCTTTATTTTGGGGCTATTTCATGGAGTTTGGGGCTTCCCGAGCTTTAGATTGCACTGTCACCACTTGTCAGCCAGTGCTGATGTTGCTGCTTTGGCAAAAGAGCAGATGGGAAGACCTGTGCTTTGCTTTGGAGTAGGACCCCAAAGCACCGGCTTACCTGGCAGGCAGGGGAGCCCCGGTGGGAGCATCCATCCCAGTGTGCCAGGGATGAGCATGCAAAATCACCTTTGGAGAGATCTGTGAAGGCACAAATGTGTGTCTGGTTACCCATTTTCATTGAGATGCAGAGATGTTTCCCCTCCTGATGTCTCCTCTAGACACCCAGACTCAAATGCACAGTTCTTGTACACTCTGATTTCTTGTTGTTCAGGAAAAGAGAAATTTCTATTAGGATCAGCCAAAGGAGATTTCTGTTTTCATGTTGAGCTCATTTCAATGATGTTTAATTAGTCCTGAATAGCTGCTGAGGAAGTACCTTGCAGAATTTGTTCAATATAATACTCCTGACATCAGTATTTTTTAACTAAAGAAGAAAAGCTTACAATTAATTACAGAGTATTACCTCCATAGTATTACCTGGCTGCATATGCAGATTTTATTTTCCTCCTTGAAAGAAATCTAGTAAGAGTGCTATAAGGTTATTGGAATGCCTTTTATGCTATTACTTTTCTAAATTAAAACTGTCTCAAACACATGGTAATAGCTGTAGTTGAATCAGCCTGAGATGAGTACATGTCAGATGAGGTTCAAGATTAATAGATGCTGTAAATATCCCTTGAGTGGAAGGATAGACCATATGAACGGCTTGAAGATTCAGTCTGTTTGTAGGAATCTGATTTGAGCCGTAATGGAAATAGGCCTGGATTATATAAACCACTGAGTTTATGGCTGACGATGTCTTTCAAATTTGCTATTGCTAACTGGAATACTCCCCTTCTGCCAACTGTGTACATATCTGAAAACGTTCTTGGCATAGGGTTTGTTTTGTAGGCAGCTTCTCTGGAAGGTGCGGTGTTGCTGCTGTTCTGAAGAGATTTGGTGTGGGTTGTCTCGTTATAACCAGAAATGCACTCCTTCACTCGATACCCCTTCTCTGAGGAGGAAAAGGTGCAGAGGAAGGCTCAGCCCTGGGAATCAGCACATGCAGGGCTACCAGGAGCACCAAGCACCAACCAAACAGCTCAAGGTCCTCCACCTGTATAACTATACGTTATTTTGTACAATCAGAGTAGCAGAATTAATAAAACTTAGATTCCTACAGCTTTGTGTCTTTCCTCCCTGCACTTCCAGCTCCCTTCCCTCTCCCAAAGAGTTACTGTTCCCCATAGTCTTCCCGGTAACTTTGTGATGAACGGGGTCTGCAGAGGGCACCCATGGGTGCCCGGGGCCAGGGTGCTCACCACATGCCTGCTCTCCACAGTGGGCTCACGGTGCAGTGTTTGCCTCAGATAATCCTCCTCACATATGTACACCCATTTTATAGAATGCATTGGAAGTTATTGGTCTTTGGGATCTCAATCCCTATTTGAAAGTTTGCTGAAAGAAGCTAAAAAGCTCAGAAGGTTTTGAGGAAGGGAGATTTGGCAGATGGGCAGTCAAATGCAATTATCTAAGGAAGCAAATCTTAACTGCTTTTTGGGATTCAGCTGCATTTACGTGCTAGAATAATGTTTTGGTAGGAATTTTTGCTGATGATGCAAAATTGATGGACATCATCGATATGGAGAGAAGGAAGATGTGAACTAGGTGGCCTCCTAAGAGTCCGTTCCAAGGTGGATGGGATTTTAGCCTATGCTTCTAAAATGAACTGGCTGGGGAATTTGTTTCAAGACAGCAGAAAGACTTCACTTGTCTGGGTTCAGCCATGGGCACTAAATATTCTGGGCAGGTTCATTTTCCTCTTCCTCTTTGCTATAGTTTTGTTTGATTTGTCATCTTCATTTGCCTCCAAGGAGATTCTTACATGCCCTCCTTTTCTCATCATCAACACACCGTTATTTATTTCCTCTAGTCCTGGCTTTCTTTTTATTTATCTTCCTCTAAACTGCATATTTTGTATTCTGTTCAAGTAAAACTGGGAAAAAATACGATCTTCTTCAAGAGCAGAGATTGCAATAAAGTATGCAGAGCACTGTTGAGATTTCTGTACTGACGTATTTAATGGTAAAGGGTTTAATGCTGAAAAATAAATGTGAATCTTGGAAGAGCAGAACATATACGGGGCGGGGGGGAAGGAAACCTGGCACTTTCTGTTAGATAGAAATGGACTGACAAATATATATATATATTTTTTGTTTGTTTGTTTGTAGTGAAATGTTTTTGTGCTCATTTTAGAATGTAGGAAGTCCAGAAGGCGGCAATAAGAGAGCAGTGGGGTGTTGTCAGGAGCCTCTGCTCTCCAAGAGACCGGTATTTGCACTTAATACCTTCAGAATGTAGTTTTTAACAGGAATTGAAACTTTGTGAGGAGTCTCTGGAAGAATTTTACTGAACCAGTAACTGGAGCTGGATGTGGTCTAGAACTAGACTTTCTTAACCCAGTTTGATGTTCATTACTTCAACAAAATTAAGTTTCTTTTCTTTAAAAAATGAACGAGCATTAATTAGGTTTGGAATTATGCAACCAATAATTACTTACTTATCATGTTGAAAAGTCCTGTCTGTAACAATTATTCCTAGTAATGTGTCATGCATGTCAGATGGCCTTTAGTATTAGTGCCTGTTTCTCCTGCCTTGGTTAGTAAATCCTTTTTTCTTTTATAATGTAATCTACCACTCTGTTTCTTCACAGGTACAGAGAAATTTGAAAAAACAAAGTTACCTGTTTAAAACCCAAGTATAATAATAAGGCAGTTATTGCAGAATTCCTCCTCAAGCAATTGTATATACTGGGATAAGAATTTGTGTTGCTTGAAGACTGTCCAACTCCTATATGCTTATATCTGAATCTTAGTTCGTAAAAGGAAGATAAATCACTGGAAAGTGAAAACCCTGTAGCAGAATCATACGTTATGAGTGCTTTTGTAACTGCTGTCCTGTTATCTAGCTGTCCTTTCAATCCCTGCGGTGTAAGAGTGGCTTTAACTCTTGTTTCTTACACGCTTTGTTTGGGGATAGTCATGGTTCATCAGCATTTTTCACAGCCGTGTCCAGCAGGGTGGGGAACCAAAGTGTGCTGGCACTCCGGTACAGCCTAATGCAAGTGGAATGAAAAGATAGTTTAAATAACTCAGTTTCTTGATTCAAGTGTACTTGATTTAATGATAATGATCTGGAATTCTTTAATCAACTCTCATTACATTTTTTCATAACATTTAATATTAGAATTGACCATGACATCAGTCTAGTTTGACCTCCTTTATCTTATGGCCCTATCTGTTTTGTTTTGCTTTGGTTTTCTGGCAGCTGTTCTTATATTGAATGTAATAATTTGTATTTCACTAAAAAACATGTGGTCTTGGTTTAAAGAGGTGAGGAATCCTCTGTATGCCCAGGTAGTCCATTCAACTGCTTTATGTTCAAAAACATGTCTGATTCTTTCCTATACTGAATTGTGTCTCCTTCAGTTTCCAGCTTTTGTTGCTTTTTGTTAATATTATCAGTAGCCAAAAGAGCTCTTTTGTACCTGCTGTTTTCCCACCATGAGGTGCTTACATCCTATAATAAAGTTACCGTTCAGTCGTCTTTGCTGAAAAATTAAATGTCTCGTTCTTTACATCTTTTACTGCAAACCGAAGTCCTAAGTACTTTCTCCAGTGCATAAGGACTTTTCTGTTGCTCTTCTCTTTGCCCTTTAATTTCTTAGTGTTGCTTAAGAATGGCTGACACCAGATTAGGATCCTGTACTCGGGTCACCAGTCCTATATATGAAAGAAAATTATATCCTTACTCTTACCGCACGCAGTGATCCTAGCAGCCCCATCTATTTTAGGACTGTGCTGAGAGGTCTTTGCTGGTGTCTCTCTCAGACCGTGCCAGGGTACAGTCGTGCGCTGTTAACCTCTATTATGAGTTCATGGATGTGTCTCCTTCTGTGTGAGCGTCCAACTCTTCATTATTTGGAAAATCCACTGATCTTTATTCATGTATGCGTATGCACATGCATAAAAAAAAATCAGAATTGTAGTAAGTGTTGCTGTTTTCTGCTGTTAGTGCTGTGAATGCAAAACCGTCAGTGCCCGTGTAGCTGCTATCCAGGGACTCCCATGCTAATTCAGTCTCATAAATAATGAGCATTGGCTCAGTTTGGTGTCCTTGGATAAACAGAACCATCGCTGCCCTCTTGCAGGGCTGTATGCCCTGTGCCATCCTCCTGATGCCATTAGGACATGCTCGTATGAACAGTTCATGGGAGTTTCAATCAGGTATATTTATAACCTCATTAAAAGAATAAAGCAAATGTTTTCTCTGTAAAACTACATCACCGAGTGTTCATTACATTTCTCCTCTTGGATTCTTAGTTGATAGACTCAAACCCTCGGTAAAGCATGGCAGGCAGAAATGGTCTCGAGCTGCGCGGGGTATTGTTGACTACTAAGGTCATTCTGTTTGTCCTTTTATGTTTGAGCATGTTAACAGCCTTCTAGAGTGTGTTTGATCTTCCCAAAATGGTATTGGAAATCAATATAAGCTCATCAGGGGTCTCCCGGGGTCACACTCTTAATCTTGTGGCAGCAAGGAGGGCAGGCTTGCTTTCTTATAGGATCTGGCCTTGTAAATGATGCTTGCTTTCAACTGTTATATCTGTACTGCATATGCAATACAGCACTGCAGATGCATAGTAAACCTCTTTTAAAGGGCTGTAGAGGGAAAAATCTCTTATGTGGAGCTCTAGGTAACCTGGCTCGCCTGTTTCCAGCTTGTTTGGAGCTCTCTTGTCTCCCACACTGCATGTACTAATGGATGGCTTGCAAGACAGCTCATCATCCTTTCCATAGGTATGCAAGAAACATGTATTTGTTGAATTTTTGTGCATTTTCTGAATCATGTGTAACTGCTTTATATCATACAGTACCACAAAGCACTTCAAACCTGTGTAATTATTGATAGCTTGTGCTAGGTCAAGAAGGCTATAGTAAGGAAAATAGCATGAAGAACATTGTACTTTTGTATTTAAGAATAACTTACAAGTTAGGCAGGCTAAATATATGCATCACTGCTGTCTCCTTTCTGGGTGTCTTGATGAAGCAGTTTCAATCAGTTTACCAGATGAATGTTTTATTATTATCCTGACTTCCAAGCATCGCTTGCTTTGAGCATCTGAAGACAAAGGCAGCTAATTAACAAATGAAATCAGCAAGCTGTATAACCGCAGCAGCTGAAAAAAGATGGTACAGCAAATATAGTCTGTGATCCTGCTCTCCTGTTTGTATATGTGAAACTCCCCCGGAGCTCAGGTGAGGGTCGCAGGAGGTGGTCCGTGTTTCCTACTCACAGACGGTGCAATGCCTCCAGTGCTTTGCAATTCAGCATAGAGATGATATTAATAGCATCTGCCACACTTCTGTGTGCTTCCACACCAACATCTCTGACCATCGTGATGCAATTCACAGCACATTTAGATTAGACCCATTTTGAACAGCTTATACTGGGTTTTCTATTTGTTTGAGAGCTTAGGGATGTGCAAAGGGAGCTCTTCCAATACAGTGTTTAGCACGCCTGTGCCATCTGATTTTGGAAACTGTTTGGTTCAATTCAAAGATTAAAGACTGAAAAATTGAACCTAATGGTGGCATAAACCTCAGTGGAAAACATACTTCTGTAATAATTTTCATTTTGATTAATAGACTTTAACTACATAGCAACACCCATGACTTCAGTTTAATTTAAAGAATGATTAGTCAGTTAACTCTTCATAATTTGATCAACACGAATGAAATTTTTAGGTTTTTTTTCCTCTTGCAAACTTCAGAAATTCATCTTGCTGAGCTTCCTGATGCTAGATCTTTCTCCGTTGCCATAAGATCTCACTGTCTCTTCAGTGATTTCCTCTCTTTCCTCCTCCCAGGTTAATTACTGTGCAATATCTGAAGTCCATAGCTTCCCTCCCAGACTGCTGAGTCCCTGGCTGTTCCAGTGCTGCTAAGGAAGAGCAAACACCCACAGATACTTACACATATGCACAGAGCTTTAAATAGGTTTTTTAAAGTCTGTTTGGAGATTTGAATATCAGTTAGTAACAATTCAATTAGACATTGAAACCGGAGTTCTGGAGAGCTTTCACAAGTGGGTATTAATGCCACTGAGATCGGGTGACTTTAAAATAGCCTGTCTAAAGGCCATGAATTTGACAGTTGCATGCCTCCGTTGTAATAACTCTGCAGAATACCTTGGCAGTATTATAAAAAAAGCATACTTTGTGTTATGTTTGCAGCTCTCGCACTGCCTGAGCAAAATACAGTCTTGTATAACAATCCAGTAAAACATTTGTCTAACCCTGCCCAACAGCGGGGCAGGCAGTGGAGTGTTCAGAGAAATCTCACAACAATTGAAAACATTATTTTGTCTCCTATTAGTGCTGCTTCTTTTGCTTTGATGCAGCTGTCGAAATCTTTCTGGAAAAATCAGTCAAGTTCTGCTGTGCAGATTTTCTATTAATTGATTGTTCTGAAGTGATTTGGCAGAGGGCTTGCCACATTTGCTTTCCCGACTTAAATTTCTTTGAGGTTTCCTTATACTCTTATCAAAATCCATCCCCTGTCATAGTACAGCACCATGCAGAAAGAAAGAGGGTGCCTGCTTCTCTCTGTTGTAGAGGAGTCAGAGTGGGTTAGCACACATCCAGGATGGACCCATTGCAAGAGAGCAGAGAGCACAAGCAAATGGTGGCATCATAGCTCGTGGTATCATGGAGTAATTTAGGTTGGAAAGGACCTCTTGTCCAATGTCCTGCTCAAACCAGGGCCAGCTTCACAGTTAGGTCAGATTGCTCGGGACTGTGTCTAGTCAAGCTTTGAATGTCTCCAAGGAGGGTATCCCACAACCTCTCTGGGCACTTGTCTGATTGCATGGGCAATTTGTTTTTGCTTATAACCAGGAGGAATTTCTCTTGGATGCAAGTTATACCTATAGGGTCAAGGTCTTTTCCTCTGGACCTCTACGAAGAATTTGCCTTCATCTTCTTTATAACTTCCCGGTAGCCAGTTGAAGATAGAAATTAGATCTCCACTTCATCTTATCTTCTCCAACCCAGCCAAACTCAGCTCCCCCAGCCTCTGCCTGTATGGCACCTGCTCCAGCCCTCCGATCATCTTGGAGGCCTCCTCTGCACTCACCCCAGTATGTCCGTGTCCTGACCTAGACAGGGTGCTCAGGATGTTGTCTCACAGGTATGGGGTAGAGGGGGAGGATTGTTTCCCTGGACATGCTGCCTGTACTCTTGCTGTTGTACCCTGGGATGTGATCGGCCACCTTCTGTACAGCTTCTCCACCAAGACCTCCAATGCCTCTTCTGCAGAGCTCTTTTCTGGCCAGTCAGCCTCAGCCTGCCTTGTGTTATGATGTTGATTGCCACCTTACCCTGGCAGACCTCACAGCTGCCTTAAGTCCTTCTTTTTAGGCTTTAAATGATTTAGTGTGTCTAGTCTTGAGTAACTTCATCAAAATGAAGATAAGTCAAGACTTGGACTTGACCTAAGAAGAAGCATCTTCATCTAAAATTGAGACATTTGATGTGCAGTCCCCTTACTCAGTGTTGGAGGCTCTTGGCTGCCAGTCATCGTTGCTTGTGGTCTAAGGATGCGCTTTAATAAGCAGATCCTGGAAAGCGTTCATGTGTGAAATGTTCTGTTGTTCATCAAAATACAGGGAAAAGGTGTTTTGCCCTAGAAATTGAAGCAAGCTAATTTCCTCCTTTTTATTTTCTGCTGCATGAGTAGAAGACATAACGTTTCAGCAATCTCATCCCTTTTCAAATGCTGCTATGATTTAAAATAACCTTTAAAACAAAGATGAAATCTCATTAGAAAATGCCATCCTAATTTGGAGCAAGAGTTTCATAATTTGTTTCTGTGATATTAAATTAAATGTTTTGCAGAGTCGAACGAAGGTAACATTTACTTAAAATCCATGCACCATTACAAGATATTATTGCATGAATTATTCCAAATTTTGGAACATGTTTTGTTTCTGATTAATCAAGAGATTCTCCACCTTTACTCTTGTTATGCAAATCAAAATGTGAGCATCTAAAGAATAATTTTGAAGTTCAAACTCCTTTTCAGTGTGGACATTTGAAACATGATAATCTATTCAGTTTGTTAATGATGGGCTTCCTTTAATAATCCAATGTGCCTCTGTCTCACCTCTAGTGTTTAAAAACTGTCAAGCACCCAAATTTTTTAAAAAAACGCTACGCTGATGGTCCATCTCACTCAATACACTGTGGTGGTTATGGTGGTGTTTGAGTGATACTTGGGGAAAGGACATAGGAGAAAAATGCATGGGATGCTTCCCCCAAAAACAACTGTCCTTGCTTTCAACACCTTTGAAAAGGGACCCAAGTGTGTGGGTGCCTTTGAGCGTGACCACCTTCCCTTTGATGCTTGTGGTCATGCTGAGATTTGAGCACTTTGTTCTGCATTTCATTGAATCGTGGCCTCAAATAAATCTGATTAATTGACATTTAGAGAGTTAGTCACACAAGATTTTGCAAAAATAGGGTTAAATTTGTGGATGAGTAAGTAATTAAGCATTATTTATATTTTGATTTAAGGAAGAAGCACTGCCGATAAGGTTCTGAAATTATTTCAGTCGAGGCCGAGTTGCACGTGGGAATGTGGTGTTTCTGTGTGCTTACAGACTGGATCGGTACAGGTATAATTAGGCAAATTGTTCCTACACTCTGTGGGTAACAGCATCAGTGCCTGCGTTGTAACTATTGGAGCCAAACCTGGACGTACCTTTGAAACATAGGGGCTAGACTTAGCGAAGCAACTTCCCCTTGCCTACCAGCCCTGCAGGTCGTGTAACTTCTCGCTGAAGCTCACGAGAGAATTGCTTACCACGCCATTTGGAGGTTGAGTGTTTTTAACTAGTACTTCGTAAAAACAGTCACTGCTTTTCTCGTTTTGTTTCATTTTTTTCCTTCTTCACTGTAAGTGTACCTTCAGAGGAAGCTCATAATAAACAATAGTAACACCCTGCAAATCTACTTGTTCCTGGTGGAATAAAGCCCAAATTAATTAATTAGGTGTACTCACATTCCAAGGGCTGTTGTTATTTCTTCCCTATATAAGATGAGTGAATTCTGTTGTGGGGATCTAATTTTCTTTGAGCTGATGCAGTGGGCGTAATTGTATGATATCTATATTTTAATCAAGAGAAGCATGTTCTAAAGCCTGTGATGAATTTACCTGCATGAAGTTAAATGCGCATAACTAAAAGAAGGGAATGTGCATTAAATTACTGTATTAAATTGCTGCTTTAAAGGAAAACAGCTGCATGCACATGATCTATGTTCTAGTGGATCCTACCATTAGGATGCAAATTAGTCGGTCTATTTATTTCTGAAGCTTTATAACTATTTTGTCTAAGAGACATTTAAATTAAAATCATACATAAGAAACAAGTAGTAAAGATGAAAACCAGATGAAACCTAAGTGTTAGTGGAAACATAATAGAAATATTATTAACATTATCATATATGATATCATATATATTGTTATCTCCAAAAGCCTGAGTCATAAATGAAGATCCAGTTGCGCTAGGTGCTGTGCAAATAAAAAAAAACCTCTAAAACTGAATTCTACTGCAGAAGTCCTAAAATGTAGATTGGTGGCTTTTAGATCTGTATTGCCTCTATTTTGCTGTTGACTTGTATACAAGGCGATGCACACACTTCCCATCTTAGAGTCAGCTGAAGCCTGATTTTATTTCGGTTGTTCTTTCTGTCTTTCCAGATTTGGACGATCCAATAGTGACAGTCCACCAGAGCATCGGGGAAGCAAAGGAGCAGTTTTACTATGAGAGAACGGTGTTTCTCAGGTGCGTTGCCAACTCCAATCCCCCTGTTCGGTACAGCTGGCGACGCGGCCAAGAGGTATTGCTGCAAGGGTCTGATAAAGGAGTGGAGATCTATGAGCCCTTCTTTACCCAGGTAGGAATGACAGTACAGTATTTTTTCCTTTCTTAGGTTGCTTGTACCAGATTTTTGTAGCTGGATCTGCCTGCATATCCCTGCTGGGTTTGTGGTGTAAGTGGGCATGCCCTCCAGATAACTACACCCCAGCACAAATGCACCCGTATGTTATTATAAGAATTTGTAATATCAAAAATGTCTTTTCATTTTTTTGTAAAACTATGAAATTGGAAATTATGGGAAGATGCACAATGAGTGCTGTCTGCAGGAGCCCCTTTGAAGTCATTTTGCTTAGGCGCTGCAAGCCCAAACCTCTGATTTGGCTGCCATTTCTTAATCTTTTTTGTCATACAATGCAAAGTGATTCTGCACACAAGTTACCACCCAAAAAGCTTTTCAAGAAGGCTAAACTCTATGTCAACTCCCTGTGATGTTGTGTGGTGGTTTTCGGTTTGGTTTGGTTTTTTTTTTTTGTTTTTTTTTTTTTGTTTTTTTTTTACAAAACACCCTGCCTTTCACTTCTTTGAATATAAGTTTTTGTTCCAAAATTACACACTTAATAGATGAGGTGCTTTTTTAAGTGTTCCTACTCTCGCTCAACCGTGAAGGCAGACTGGGCCATCAAAAGAGTCTGTCAGATTAGATCAGATTAATTTATTGTTAGAACATTTGCACAGTTTCGGAATAAAAAGGTGGCATATCCTATTGTCTATGGACAAAAGTGTGTGACGGTGTTTGCAGAAAAAGAAAAGAAAGAAAAAAAGGAGAAAAAATTGTTTTCGAAAATCTCAAGAAATAACGAGTAAAGACAAAGGTGAAAACTGCCTGGTAATTTGGTCTTCATAGCAGAAAACAACCTGCAACTTTCATAAATAATTCTCAGTTAATGATTTGAGAGCACCTTCATTTTTTCTTTTTATTGTACTTGACAGCTTTATATTGCTACAATGGCTTGGTATTTTACTGAGAAATGTGTAGCCTGGAACCTTGCAGAGATGAGAATTAGATTACATAGTCAAGTTATTGGTCTCCTAAATGTGATGAGATTATTTTTAATTTAACATGTATGGACGCAGTTTAGCAAAGCTGTGGCTTGTTTCCTTGGAGTCAAGTGTGT
The DNA here is from genome assembly GCF_000690535.1 of Cariama cristata. NCBI lineage: Eukaryota > Metazoa > Chordata > Aves > Cariamiformes > Cariamidae > Cariama > Cariama cristata. The sequence continues at coordinate 46,646 of NW_009605325.1, forward strand.
AAACTGGAAGGTTTTTATGTTTTAATTAAAAAACGAGAGAGTCTTTTGACATGGGACCTTTTGTTCTGTACTTCAGTATGGAAATACTGATGATTACCTTCCCTATCATCTAATAAGAACATATCTAATGTCACATGGCATTAGAGTAAATTTTTTTTTTTTAATTAAGTATTTCTAGGTTACTAGGAGCATTCTTCCTAGAACCTCTGTCTGGGCTGAATTAATGAATAAATCAGATTGTCATGTTGCTAGTCAAAAGCTTATCCATAACCTTTTTACATTTATTGGAGGTCAGCTTGAATTAGTGTATCTTGTCTGCGTGCCTACAAGATCTGATACATGTTTATAAGAGGAAAAGATGTCATTAAAGGTTCAAGAGTCATAAACGTCTGCTGCACATCTCTGCATAATTGGTTCAGGTTATGATAGGGTAAAAAACAGTAAGAGCTGATGTGAAGAGGTATAGAGGGGATTTGACTTCAGAGCACCAAGAGGTACAAATTTGTGGTGTCATTTTTTTTGTTGAGTGCTTTGAAGGTGGGTTACCAATCTGAAAATCAAGTTAAATGTAAAGGAAAACAATTTATAAGACAATTAAATTTTCTCAGGTATTTTACCCAAAAAAGGCTAGTTTTTCTTTCTGATGGTTTTCTTGTTTTATTAAATCATAGAAGGCACCTGGAAAACTGGGCATATACAAAGAAATTCTTGACCTTTGAACAGATTTTTTTCAATTAATCAGGTAAGGTCAGCTACTTATTTTAGCTGCCATGGGGAAAGAAATTGAATAAACATGCACATTCTCCTCTGTGGGAGTGTTTGAAACACTGAACTTTTCAAAACCAAAACCTTGGTGCAGAATTTTTTCCTAAGAGTTTGCATCATCCTTGTTGCACATTGTAATTGCACAGCCTGAGTACAAGATTAAATTTGCTGTATTTACAATAATTATGCAATTAGACATAATTAGACTAATTATCCAAACCAATGAAGAAAATATATACATTTTTATAAATCTGCAATCCGGGGACATGATCCAGAATACCATGGTGAGCTCAGCCCGCAGTTTCAGTGTGGAGTCCACAGCTAAGGAGTGAATTGATGGGATGCAGCTGCTCTGTGTTTGCAGAACTCAGTGACTTTGGTAGCTGTGTCCTTGCTAACCTGGATGAGGCCCTTCTCTAGCCCAGATAAACCTCTTCTTAAAGTAGGATCTTGCAAAACACTAAATCAGCATGTGCTTAATTTTAATCACTTAGTTTCTCTGGGACTGATTACGCATGCAAAGTAGTTCGGTTCCAATACTCCAAACACCTACCAAGCTTGATTTCAATGACTGTTTCTTTTCTTGTCTGGCTAGCTTTATCTTCTCTTTTATTGTTTTTTGCTAGTTCTGTACACACATTTTCACCAACGTCCATATTCTTTGCATATATAGGCCTGGGCAGTTGGTGCACATGATATTGTTAAAAAAAAGTTAAATATATTGCTCAAGCTGTAGTGATATTAAAAGTTGTTCAGCTTTAACATGTGATAATGAACATTTGCCAAAGTTTGCTTTTTTGATGCCTTGTGAGCCTGTTCAGAGTATCTGCTTCCCTGGGTTGGGTTTCTGCCTTAGCCTTGTCTAAGCATAGTACATTTTTAGCTTATCACTATAAACACAGGCAAATACTTGAAAGCGGGCAGCTGGAGGAGGAGATTGAAAGCCTGAGGATGTTTGTTATTTGAATGCTAGAGTGAATAATATGCAGGTATTGATACATATAGATTTATCTGCTGTTTTTGCAGCCCTCCACGCTGTTGCATCCTCACGCCTGACACCCTGTTGTGCTTTGCTGTGCTCCTTGTGCTTTCTCCCTCCCTGCTCTGTCCTATGACATCTCTGCACTCTCAGGATTTTGTATCTAACACTCCTTTCGGCTTTTTATTATGATTGTTGCTAACAATACTGTAAGATTTTACATACATATTTCAGCAACTTACTTTTTCTCCTGAGTTTCTGTTTCTGCGGTGCCCATTTCACATAGTACTGCAGTGGAAATGTATTTTCCAGCTTTCTCTTGATTGTGTCTGAAGGAACTCCTTCATTACATATCCCGTTCAGGTCCCTGCTCCATCATTTACCCTGCTGGCTAAAAATAAAATCCATCAGCAGCTCATTTTCAAAGGAAAACAGCAGGATTTCTGTAGCTTGTGATTTTTTTCATCGCATAGATTGTACCTTAAGATATATTATCCTGAATAATACTGCAACTTGAAAGACTCTGTCAAACCAATTTCCCCCTTGCTGCTCTCTTTTCTTTTGCCTTTAATAGATAAGTGGGGCTACAGTTTTAGATTATACCAGCTGCCATTCTTTCAGGTAATTAAATAAAATATGTTTTCTGGACCACTTCAACATCTGCTTCTAATTAGCCAACTCTGCCTCTTCCTTTTGCCTCCTGAAAGCCAGTCTGGGTGTTTCCTGCATCCCTGCTTGTTCCTCTGCCTCGATCCCTTCCTAATGCCCTCTCTTGCACGTGCAGGGAGAAACAAAGATCCTGAAGCTGAAGAACCTCCGACCTCAGGACTACGCTAATTACAGCTGCATCGCCTCGGTGAGGAATGTCTGCAGCATCCCTGACAAGATGGTGTCCTTCCGACTTTCTAATAAAACAGGTGGGCCCCCAGCAGCAACCCTTCCTGGTCATTTGACGTCCATTTGATGGTCTTTTTTGTTTTGCTGTTCTCTTGTGACCATATGCACCTGCACAGTGGTAGGAGCTATTCGGGAACATGTTGTAGAAGCCATTTTCAGGTGTTCTCTGTTTTCTCACCAAAGTTAGTATTTGAGGAAGAATTTTTATTCATTGCTCTCTATTTATCGTTCTCTGGGGTTTATATCAGGATTTACATTTTCCCCCAGTGTTCAGGGAGGTTCGTTGTTATGGATAGACTTCAAAGAAGATACTGCAGCAAGGTAAGAGGAAGAAGCATCTCAGTCAAGGCTGAGCATAGACTAAAAAGCAAATACTCGAACACTTCTCTCAATGCTTTGTTGGAAGCTGATTATTTTTGGTCAACAAAATATTTTAGGAAAAAATCAGCCTTTTTATAATCTTACATTGATGTGAGTGATTGATTGTATATGATTGATTTGATACAGTCTTACATTGATTTAAACATTGATTTCTTACATTGATTTAAACAGAAATGTTTTATTTAAGTTTTAATTGGTTCAAATGAAAATCTTCAAGCAGTTGTCTTGAAATGATTTACAGGAGGATAACTAGGCATTTAGCTATATTCTATGACCAAGCTGTCTCCATGTTGCGGCATTTCTCACGTCTTTACTCTTTTCTTTGGACTTGTCCCTGACCAAGCAACCAGTCAGTTGTATATCTCCCTCTCTTTGTGCCTGTATCACAGCTATGTATCTTAAGAGCCTTGTGCTAGTGGCTGATCACAAGAAGTGCAATTGGGAATACTGGTTTCCAGGAGAATGGAAGTTACAGATTTTAACTCTCCTAAAGGTTCTGTGTCCAGGATCCACAGAGGATGTGTCTGAAATGATTTAGAAACCTTATGCTAGAGGTCCAAAATTCTCAGCTTAGATTTCTAAATAATTAGAAATTTCAGAGAAGTGTTTTCTGGAGAACAGTTCTGCAGCAAATGTTGTAGCGTTTGAAGACTTCAGGTTAGATTACTCTGGGTTATGCCTTTATAACGTATGCCTCAGGGCACTGAAAACAGGTAGCAAATGAACAAAACAGTTCAGGCATTAACATACTGAGTGCATCTAAGATGAACTATGAATTTTATTTGCACTTCACATTTCACATTATTTCTGTCCTCATGGCTTTGTTCCAAGGAGTTGCCTTCAGCTGTTTCTGAATTTCTGATTTGACAGCAGGGACTTCAAAACTCTGGTATGTACCATTACTGTACACAACCCACTGGAAAGCAAAGTCACAGCTCAGCTTTGAAACTACCACTGGCAGTAGGGGAATTACAGCCAGCTCCGAAGGTATCTGGCAAAATGATTTGGAAGCCCTTAATTTAAAGTCTCATTAATTTTGCCAGGGAAAAAAGTATCATCATGTGAGGTTTCTCGTTAGTTGCTCTGATTTTGTACTAGAAGAGGCATGAAAGCCTGTCTGCCATGGAGGGCTGTGGGTGATAGGTGGGAGCAACTGTCCTCTCAACACCGGTAATAACTCATCTACCTTCATCCATAAAAAGAGAGTGTGAGAGTTGTTACCACTCCCATTTGTCAGAGCGATAATTTTGCTGTTGGAGCCAGAACGGTCTCTGTCCATGTTGGACCTGGTCTGCAACAGAGGTTTGTTTATGTTATGGTAGTGGTGGAAAGAATTAATTGTTCCCACCTTACAAAATGTTTCTTTTGGGAGAAGGATGTCCTTCACAGGAATTGCTCTTCTGGAGTAATTTCCAAAGTAAACAAGCCTGAAAAATTGCAAGGATTCACACTTTCTCATGAAGAACTTGGTTGCAACCATCATCAAGGGCAAGATTAAATATATATAGTAATTGCTGCAACAGCTCATTAAAGACAATGACTGATGTGTTGATGACTCTGAGACAAAACTTTTCTCATTTGCTATGACTTCATCTGATATAGAAGTTCTTTGGTAGAACTTCACCTAGTGTAACTTCATAGAAGTTATATAAATTGTAAATCCAGAGTAATCCAGGATAAATCCAAAGTAATGAAAAATCAAAGCCTGAATTTGATGCTCTGTTTCAGTATAGAGCAGTCCTAGCCTGTCCATCTGTTTTAATTTAAGGCTGGAGGCATGTAATGGAGATGCCTGTCTAATGGAAACAAAGGAGAGACAAACAGAAGTGTCCGTAAGGTGACAAACATGCATGATATTTATTGTCATTAAGATGACTACCAGTGAATCTAAATTCAGCTGCAGATTATGTGATCATAATGTAAAATTGCTGACAGTTCGGCTATTCTACATTTATCAGGTCTGTAAGCGTAACTGGCGTGAGAAGTTTTTGTGGAACTTGGCTGTTACTGATGAGAGAGGTGACTGAGGAGAACAGCTGAGGCTTACAGCAGCTGTGGGTTTCCATCTTGTTCCAGTAGTGATTTGGCTCCCCGAGTTCAGATTTTTATTGCAGGACATGGGGACTGTTGCATGATTTGTCAGGCTCTCTTTGACTAATCGCCTTGCGGACAAAGTCGAGAAGGTTTTTCCCTGCCATGGATGTGCACTCCAGCTTGGGTTGCTCAGGGACATCAGCTGTCCCAGCAGCCAGATGGGGTTTGCGAGGGTTTGTGGACCATCTGTGTGCGGTGGCTTGCCATTCACCTGAATTGATTGACGCGGGGCGCAGACGGCGGCTGGGAAGCTGCTGTGCTTCAGGGAGCACCTTGGATCCCCGCTGGCCCTGATTGATTGCCACCGCACGCTGATGCGCAGCAGGACTTCTGCACGCTGTAACGAGCATGTGATGATCGTTGACAGATAGTGCTTGAGGAAGTGTACTCAGCAGATGTAAAAAAAAAAAAAAACAAAACACCAAAAAACAATTTGACTACTATTATATGCCTGGAAATCCTTACAATATCCTGCTACTACACTACCTACTTTCTGCATCCAGGACCACTGAGGTTCTCACAGATGACTGTCAAGTCGCCTGTTGAACCTTCTGCTTGATAATCTGCCCATGTTGTTGGAGAATATGGTGACAGAGGCACATAAACACTTGATTTTTTTCCTCTTCTCAAGTCTCCCTGCCTTCCCTCACCAAGAGCTATAGGTGACCTGGGCATGAACGTAGACACTTGTTTCAAGGAAAGCATTGCAGATCCAGGTGCTCTGCTGCTACTGTTTATACCGCAGGGTCTTTCATACGTCTGTGTTCCTGTGCACACACCTGAGCCGAGAGGCTAATTTGAGGAACACCAGGCATGTCTTTGGGTGAGTAGTTGAGGTTTCTGTTCAGTGCTGCCTGCTAACTTGTCCCTGTGACCTCTTTGTTTTCTGTGTTCACTCCGTCTTGCTGATCATTTCATTGTGTGTCGTGGCATCACCAGAGTAACAATCAATTACTGTGATAGGACCAATCCAAAGGAAACTAGCTGTGTACTTCTCTGTGAATAATTAGAGAGGTAATTAAACTGATGCCATCAGATGAACATGTATTCATCAGTATACTTTGGACGTGATGCAGGTTTAAAGCATTACACACAAGTATAATTAGGTACACTCACACCCACTTCGATGATGCAGGTTTAAAGCGTTACACACAGGTATAATTAGGTACACTCACACCCACTTCGTTCAACAGCGGTGTGTTAATTACATCTGTTCTGTGCAAGTCTGAAGCCTTAGACACACCATCGTATGTCTGCAGGTACCGCAGGAGCTAGAGTGCATTGGCATCATTTTTCAGACACACAAATTTCTTTGTTCCAGTGCAGACTAGTTTAAAATACAAAAAACCAAAGTGGATGTTGTAATGAGAGAAGCTGAGATCATCTCATACGCTGAAGCCCAAGATGACAATTAGCAGTAATATTGCACAGCAGCAGGTAGAGGCACTTGTTGAGCACAGGCTCACTTTGTATCTGAAGACAGCTATTACTCTGCAAATTTGTTATCTAAATAGATGAGAAATTTGAAGGGAAGCAGAAAGACTGTGAAGTGATTCACCTGCTGGCAGATTGCTGGTGAGTGGCAGGAACAGAAATAGAAGCCAAGATGTGAGGAAGAACAGCAAAGGGACTAATTTTGCAACTATCATTTTTTTAAAGTAGACTGAGTCCCTTTAAAATCAGCACGTACAACTTAATTTGTCTAAGTCAGTGCAAGCAGGAGTTGTAAAACCAAATGCAGCTGCTTTGCAACAAAATCAAGGGGTTATTCTGACAAGGAGGAGGAATCCTGACAATTTTCTTAGTGTATGTGCTTGAATCCATGCTGTCGGAAGACGAGCAGCTGCAAGGGTGGGTGTCACACTGAGTCATGACCTCCATAATTTCTGTCTATGTTACGCGTTTTTGTTGCCTCATGATGTCCATGCTGTACCCAAGAAGAAATCCAATTGATCTGATTCTGGCTTCCTACTCTACCTGTTGGGCTTTTCTCGGGGTTGCTACTGTCCCGTCTCTTCCTCACGGCCTCAGAGGGTTCTTGCATGGCACTCACATGTGCCTTTTCCCCATTCATGTCTTTCACTCTCTTAGAGCTCTTAGTGTATTTGTATTCCTGAAACCAGTGAAATTTTTCCTCCGAACAGTCCTTGCAGTTTGCAGACAGAGCTGGCAGCAAAGGCTGCTGGAGTGGGGGGACCATGGTGCTACAAGTTGGGTCTTCTCATAGGAGAACAGCTCCTCGACACCTTTCTCATCTCCTGTTCCCACTTACGAGTGTTTTGGAATCACCACCTTGGTTCCTCTGTTATACTTTCTCATCCTCTTGCCTTGTCTTCAGTAAGACCTTTGATATGCTCTCCCATAGTTCCCTTATAGCCAGATTTGTGAGATGCAAATGATTAGTGGAAAATTGGCTGGGCCCTTGGGCTTGAAGGGTGGCATGATGTCCAACTTGGTGATCATGTGCTCACATCATCCCTCGGGGATCAAAACCGGGAACAATACTGTACAACATAGTTATTAATGACCAAAATGATGGGACCCAGTGCACTTTTGGAAAGTTCTCAGATATCAAATTGGGAGTAGTGATCAATACAGGGGTCTTGACAGGCTGGAAAAAATGAAATTAGCTGGGGGAAATGCCATGTCCTGCCTCTGGAGAGGAACAGCCACCCCATGTACATGTTGGTGCCAACTGACTGGAAAGCGGCTTTGCAGAAAGGGAACTGGGTTGCCCTGCAGATAAGCTGAAGATGAGCCAGCAATGTGCCCTTGCCAAAAAGGCCGACAGCAAACTGGGCTGTACTAGGAGGAGTGCAACCAGCAGGTCCAGGGCAGGGATCCTTCCCCTCTGTTCAGCGCTTGTGAGACTGCATCAGACTGCTCTGTCTGGGTTGGGGCTCCCTAGAGCAAGCAAGACTTGGATGGACTGGAGCAAGACCAGTGAAGGCAACAAAGATGGTCTGGAGCTAAAGCAGGTGACACGTGGGAGGAGGCTGAAGGTTTGCTCACCTTGGGGAAGATGCTCAAACTTTGACTGGATGAGGCCTGAGCAACCTGATCGAATTGGCATTGCTTCAAGCAGGGCTCTGACCAGAGGCCTCCAGGGATCCCTTCTGATGGAGATCATTCTACAGTTCTGTGATTAAAGCAAGCACGTTAAAAGGCAAAGCAATGTTGTGGAAGTTGTTGTTTGAATTCAGTATTATCTTCTCTCCCCAGTGTATCGTTGTCTACGTAAGAACTGATGAAAGCCCCGAAGACCCATCGTCCTACCTTAGCCTGGACCAGACGTTGGTCAGGAGGTGCTTCTTTTTGAAGATGTTTAGCAGGAACAAGTGCAGTCTCCTTTAGAAATACAGGGATTATGTTATTCCAAGCATACTTCTGCCCTGTGTCAAACGTGAATTATTGACAGATGATATTAATCTGTCACCAGTTTGCATGTGACTTGCTATTTAACCTTTAGAGCTGGGAGAGATAACTTTAAGTACAGCTAACTCTGAATCGCACATCTCAATACCTAGATCTAATAATAACATGAATGGATCCTTTTCAGAGTGTTCATTGTTTCAAAGCGTCAGAGTAAAGGCATGATATTTACCCATAAAACCACTGAAATTCTGAGCTTTCTATAATATTTCTTCGAATATCATTAGCAAATAAAACTTTTTTCTTGATCTGCAGAGCATTTTTGGTGGCACAGATTAATTTGAAAAGTTTATTAGTGTGTATATTAGCAGCCAGTTCAGGCTGCTTAGTGCATGTAATCATTAATACATAATATTGAGGCTGATTTTTGGCAGCCTCCAGCATAGAAATAATCCACAACAGTAACTTTTACCAGGAAAGATGAATATTTCAATACATGATTTTTCAGCTGCGTGATATAGTTCATTCAAATCGCAGCTGAAGCTGGTGTTCTGTCTGGGGCATGTGGTGGGAAACAAATTGAAAAAGGCTTAATTCACTTCTAATCCCTCCATTAAGCAGTAGTCTGTCGTGATAAACTTGCTTTGTTTCCCTTCATTCAGACAATACAGTGTTAAGGGAATTATCTCAGTTTGAAAAAATATTTCTCTTGGCATCCTCTGGCATTCTCAGAGTGCGACAGCGAGATGTGATCCTGCACTAAAGAGGCTTGAAATCCTCAGATAAGAAATACAGCCAGCTGTACACTGAGAGCTGAATACTGAAGGTGGGTGGTTTTAATACTTTAGCAAAAAGGAATAATAGAAAATAAAGCTGGGAAGGGCCCCAAGAGGTCATCTAGTCCCATTCTTCATGGCACAATGCACTGGATCTAAACCTTGTCCTACCAATGTCTGTTTAACCTGGCTGCCAGCAGCAAAGGTGCTGCGTTGTTGGCAGGAGCTCTGGCCCATCCCTTGGTTCCTGTCTACTGTGGCATGAAGAGATTATCCTCTTCCCCTTTGCAGCAACATTTATATTTGAAGATGATTATCTTGTCCCATCTCTTCTGTTGGATAATGAACCTAGGTCCTTAATTTTGCCTGTGGGTCACAGCATCTCTGCCTCACACTGTTCCTGTTGATCTCCTCTCTCCACCTCCTTGGCAAAGTTCAGTGCTTCAGGGCATGTAGAGTACTCCTCAGCACCCAGCCCCATAAGCATGAGATTCAACGCAAAGCTTGTTCCATACATTTCCCAACAAAGTTCTTGTTTATGCATCCCTGTATATCTCCCTTTTACCAAGCACGTATTGCTAACGTTTGCTTTGTGTCCAGATTGCCATCCGCCGTAACCCTGACGGTCCTTTCTCTGCAGCTCCTCATTAGCCAGTCATTCCAAATCCACTAATTGTGTGGGTGATTGTTGCTGTTGCAAGACAGGATTTGTCTCATCTAACTAGCGGTGTGAAAGCTTAGGTGTCTGTTTTACACCGGTTGGTCAGGGAGCACTGTACTTGGTGGAGAGAGGTGGCTCCGAAGAGCAATTCATCCCATCTATTTTTGGAGAGCAGGAATTATGCTTTAGGGTGCTTGTATCTCATCAAGATACATGACCTCGGATCACATGCCTGACTTTCGGGTTGTTGAAATTAGCTGAGATGAATTTAAGCCTACATGTACAACTGTGCATCTAAATATAGTGATGAAGGGGACAGTTTCATGATTGGGTTAAGCTGATTTAGCACTGCTCTGCTGCTAAAGGGAGGATCCTGCCTTCCCTTCATACCCTCTTGATAGAATGTCCACAGAATGAATAGTTCATACAGCGTGGGAGCTGTGAGCTATTGTAGTCGTCTCCAGAGCGTAACCACCGAGGAAGTGCTCTGAATAGCAAACGTATCCGCCTCCCTTCCTCCCTGTTGGAGCTATCAATGCCACATCTGTGCGTGAACGGCAGCACGAGCGGAGCGCCAGTCATCAAAGTGCTGCTGCTGCTGGATGAGAAGCAGCCAGGCAAATTGGGAATAAAGAGATGAGTCATCAAAGCTGCATCCCTATTGGTTAAAAAACAGAGGATTTCAGAAAAAGTTGGAGGAGGAAAAAAAAAAGGCTATTGAGAATAGAGGGAGAGCGCAGGGAGTGGGCTACGGTTACCTGGGCTGGCACTGCAGGCCAGCTTGTTCACGTGTATGTGAACATATAAAGAGTGAGTCTGGCTGAAAATGGACCTTATTAAGTACAATCTCATTGTTTACTCTATTTCTTTCCTGTAACTCCTCTCTCTGCTTCTCCTGCAACCTCATAATTTTCCATTCCCGATAGTATGCCTGGAAGAAATGATCTTGCACTTCACTCAATTTTCAAGATTCTTTGTTTTGGTGGCAGGCTCGGGGGAAAGTGAAAAATATTAGTTGGGTTTTTTTTTATCTCTGACCAGGTAGCATATTCAAATTGAGCCGTGACTGCAGGTACGTGGGGGGCACGTGCACCCCAGTCTACGGTTAAGGCACGCAGACTAATGGGTGGCTCTGGCAATCGTGGGGGGCAGCTGCCGTGGGTGGGGGGAGGCATCCCTTTGTGCTAGAGCAAGTCTGGGTGCTTTTGCAAAGACGAGAATTCACCCTCTGTGTCAGGGTAAACCCTGAAACACTTGCAATGCCGAAAGCTGGTCTGGGAATGTGTTACTTCAGTAATTCTATGTATTAAGTGAAAAAAAAGGACACATACCTGAAAGAACTGGGATTTGAGAGCTTTGCCTTTATTTCCTTTGCCCTGGAAGTGCTGAAATTTTAAAGGCAGTGAAAATGAAATGGGAAAAAGAGGAAGTAAAACAAAAAAAAATAAAATGTTGAGAGGTATGGGGAACATACCTTGTTTATGTGTCTAAACACGAAGTTTTCTAGAACTGGAAGTCGTTATAGCTGGAGTATTTTGCTACTCTTCTGCAGATGGATTGCATGCAGCACCTGAACAAGACACCGCTGAAGTTAAAAGCTCTACATGACTTGTCACTGCTTGACAGTGACTTTATAAAAACATGTTTTTACAGTGAGGGTGATTGAGCACTGGCACAGGTTGCCCAGAGAGGTTGTGGAGTCCCCATCCTCAGAGACATTCAAAAGACATCTGGACACACAGCCCTGGGCAACCTGCAGTAGGGGACCCTGCTTGAGCAGAGGGTTGGACCAGATGACCTCCAGAGGTGCCTCTAACCTCAACCATCCTGTGATTCTGTGGTGAATTCTGCCCCTAAGTCTACAAAGAGCTCACATTTAAGTGGCTCTGCATAATTTTATCCCTTGACTTTTCTGGAGAACTCATTGCCAAGACAAAAGGTGAACCTGCCCTGGGAAGCCTTGCCCCTTCCCATCAGAGTCCACAGCTAAAGTTTGCATGTCCTGAGAGAGCAGATGAACTGCCAGTGCACATAGGTGCACGTTCGCTTGACCCTTTGGCCCACCGGAGTATCTGATCCTGCCAGGTTCAACACCCGCTGGCACTTTCTACCTAGAAGAATTGTCTCTCTTGGGAGACCAACAAGCAGGACTGTCAAATAGCTGTCAGAAGGTTATGGCACTCTCAGTAGCAACAGGGAGGGTAAAGCAGAGAGGATGGGTGTATAAAAGTGGTTTTCCTTGGTGTTCAGTTTTGGGGAGGTGTTTTGTTTTGGTTCAGATTTGGGGGGGGTGGGGTGGGGTGGGACACTTGGTTTGGTTTTTTAAAAGCTATTGATGAAAAGACCTACCATGTTGCGGCATGCTGTGGCAGCATGGTCAATAAAATGTTTATTTTTAACCTGTAATTCAAAATCTGACCTCAACTGGGAATTATAATCTATTCTTTTTTGAACTTTACTGAGTAAATAAGTACAGAAATGATGCAGCCAACCCAGCAGGGACCTCAAATGTTCTCTCTTTTTTGCTCTGATTTGAAAAGGACTATTCATAATGTATATAGTTAGGACTATATGCATCACATTCCTGTAAGAAATCATGGCTGTAAATTAAACACATGCATACACACACAGATATATATGAAAGTATAATTCAATTATGTTCTGTTGCTTCAGTTCTGCATATGAAATAATTCACAAAACTGAGGAAATAATGTGCTTTCAGTTTTATTCATCATAGATGAGTGGGTTGTCAAGGACATGACTTTCTGCCTCTACTTTGATATTGCTGTTAAAGTATTAGTTTTCTTTTGCATTTCCAGTAATCCCTAAAGCCAATTGTGACATTTTCTCAATTCCATATACCCAGTCCAAATACATACATTTGTCTCACTGTAATTATAACACACATTGGCGTCAGATTTTTTCTGTACACTAGATCAATCACAGTTATCTTTTTCCTCCCAGTGTAGTATCTGTCTCAGATACTCACCCCAGGCAGCAGTAGAGATTCTGCTTCTTTCAAGTTCACTGAACATCTGTATAGTTTCATTGATTAGAAGATGTTTCCAGTCTCCTTACTGATGTTCCCGAGGCAGCTCTGTTTAAACTGGAATAATTTTGTTGTCGAGCTAGGTTGTTATGTCGAAGGTGCTTGGTAAACTGGTGTTGTTAAGCGTGTATCTTAGAGTGTTAATGATGACTTAATGACTGCTAGCTTTGTGCTGGATCTGAGAAACTTTTGCCCCAGTCATTAATCAAAACCAGTGTGCGTTTCATGCTGTTCTATTACTCTTTGAGGACTGGTATATATTGTAGCCAGATTTTATAGTTAATCTCCATCTGTATGTCATCATTGCCTAACTTACCTTGTGTACACATTTTAATACTAGGTAAAAAAAATGATGCAGTTCTCATTTAAATTCTCCCTAGTAACTTGACTAGCAGGGCCTTGTATTGTGACCCGGTGTACTTCCAATAGCACTTTGTCATATGCTCTGTTGAGTTCACAGCCAGGCTCTACAATCCTATGAAATACATTGGACGCAGAAGTAATACTTGCACACGAAAGCCTCTGAATTGAAGTCCCTTTAAAAAGGATGCAGCTGCAATATGAATGGGGACCCGAACAGTTTCCCTCATCATGAGTAGTGCCTTGTTCTTTGCGGGGAAGAGCTCGCAGTGGCACTGCGACTGTCTTTGTCCCCTGGCAAACCAACCATGACTTCGAAATGTGGGACTGGCGCTCAGAAACCCCTACTTCTAAAGGGCAGTAAGGACGCGGAACTCTTTTTAACAATGAGCCGTTCTCATTAAGGTGTCCAAATACGATGTTTGGAAAGCTTGTTCCATGCGCTCACGCATGGAAATATTTACCAAAGCTTGCTATTGTTTGATAATGAATTTCGTTATTCCTATGAGAGAGTTGAAAGAAAGTTTCCGCTGGGCAGGTTGCCTGCTGAGTCTCTGCCGGTGCCGGGGTGCAGGTTCTGGCTGGGAGATGCTTTGCTTGCCAAACCTGGATGGTCCAGCATTTGTCTCATTAATCCTGATGGCTGATGGTCATCTGAGAGAGCCCTCAGCCAGGATGAAGCTTTGAAAGTGGCTTTAGGGGGTGATAATACACTCCATTTAGTGTTGACTCCTCTTGGCAGGGATATTTTTGTTGCATTAGGCATTCTGTATAAATGTATAAGGTTTTGTACATGAGCCCCTCCTATGTCTCCGTCAATTTTGGTATTGTGCAGCTGTGTTGAATCTGATGTTTAACTTTCCAAACCAGTACTGAACATTACTTAAAACTGTAAAATCCATTACTGTGCAACTCTACATAAAATTGAGGATTAATCCTGTATCTGTATGTGTGTGTCAGCCTGTCTTCATGACCCAAACCGTGACCCAGAGTTTTATGGTATGAACAGATAAAACTCTGGGGCTAAAAACTGAAAAATTTCAGACTATTTAGTTTAGAAAATTCAGACTATCTAGTTTAGGGAGGAGGAAAACACATAAATAAATAAATTACATAACGCGAGATTAAGCCAAATCCAGAAGACTACAGCAATAGAAAATAGCAAAATATTCTCTGAATGAGACCTTTCCATGGAATTTTGTGGGATCTCTGCAAGATTTAAGCAGAAACTGAGGAGCTCATCCTTATGCCAGGAGGCAGCTGTTTAGCAGAGGAAAATTCTGGGCTGGTGCAGTTATGCATCTTTTCTTTTCACTGCACATCTATCTGCTGAGCTCTGAGGGTGTTGAAGCACTTTGATTTTAAAGTGCCTTTCATGTAAGAAGAGCCCTGTGTAAATGTGGAGACCGGCAAAGTACCCTGCTTGGGGAAACTAGATTTTGTAAAACTTAAAATCAAGATTGGAGGCATAAATTGCTGGCTTGCTATCACTGCAATACGTGTCTTTTCGAATGATCTCGGTTGGGACCATGTGAAAGCTTGTTTGTGAGTATGTGAGAGTCTTCACAAGCCTCAGAAAGCTTAGGTTAACTTTCTGTGCCTTTCAAGAACTGAACAGGCAGAAGGTCAGTAGGGGCTCCAGCCTTGTTTCGGGAAAGCAGGCTGGACTGTAGACGTGGAAGGGAATTTGGCTCACACTTGTATGTCTGCTCCCGCAGTTGGTGCGGATGCCGTTGGGTGAAACCGCTTGTACCTTAGGGGCTGAAGCCTGACTCCCCAAAATAATACACATAGTAAAGGCAAAACCAGCGCATTTCAGACTTGTACCAGGAATACACAATTGCATGTAGTGGCTTTTAGAATAGTGTCATTTTAATAAGGGTCAGATCTCTTGGAGGAGTCTATTTTCTCTTCCTTCTGACTCAGTTCCATGATTTCCTGCTATCTAAACAAATATCACAGCTTGAGCTGCTGGGACTGCATCGTGAGTCCTCTGGTTGGGTTTCAGTCAGGCTAGATGCTTTGCAAATGCAAAGTCTGTATAAACACCTACATTGTGCTTTTGGATCAGATCTCATCTCTGTCCTTAACAAGAGCCAGCAGGAGACATTTCAGAAGAGTGCATAAAAAAGTGTGCAGTAGACAGATATGTCATATTCTGCCCTCCCATTCCAGAAAAAGATACATTTTATGCCCTGAAGCATGAGTTTTAATAATCCTTCAACAATATTTTGATATAATCATCAACTATTATAATTGCTCTGGATCATCTTGTCATCTTTATAAATGCTTACTCCATTTTTTAATCATGCTAGACCAAAAAAAAAATGTGTGGCAATGAATTACACAGTTCAGATTTATGCTCTGTGTGGTGTTTAGCCTCAAAAGTTTACAAATAAATAAGAGAGAGAAGAAATCCATTTCAGAGAGGGGATTAGGCCAAAATTTCAGTTTTCTGAAAGTGCAAGGATCTAAGAGGATTTGCAAAACACTGGGATCAATGCAAGGTTGGCACATGTATATTGTTAAAAATGGCGCTTTCTGCCCATTCCCATCTATAGGCTCCTGATGCATTTGTAAATCCCCATCCTAAAGGTAGGATTGATGTCACCCATCTAAATCTTACTTGCCTAGATTAAATTAATCTTTGGTCTCTCTCTGCAGTCAGCAGAGAGATGGATACCACAGGGGAAGATTCTTACAAGAAGATAGCTCAAGGTAGATAAGAGGAATCACCTTTTGGCAGTACCTCTTGCTGTCATTGAGCCTAGAACAGGGAGAGATCTCACATGATAGGGAGCTCCATCTCCCTAGCTCAAACAGGAGCTAGTCCTAAACTTGTTGTCTAAGAGGTGTTTGCTCAGAAAATCTGGGAGAGAGAGAGGTTCTGCAGCACCCCTGAGCAGCCCTGTCCGGGGCTTACTGTCCCTGCTGTTACATGGAATTTTGTCATCGTGCCTTCGTTACTCCTTCCTGTGCTACAGCTTTGCATTCCCGGTCTGCGGGGAGAGGCAGATGTTTGCATTGCTGCAGCATCCTCTGGGGAGCAGGTAGAGGTGTTTCCCTGGTTTGGGAGGGGAAAGCATTTCTGGATGGAGTCAGAGGAGCTATCCAGTAAAGTAGACCTGCAGAAGTCCTGCATGCTCTTCATTAACCCAAGTCAATTAATACAGGTCTTCCAGCAGGTGACTAAGCTTGTGATTTCGCCCCATTCGTTTCCACATCTAAGTCGAGGCTAACATAGAGAAATGAACACAAACACTCTCTGACTTTGAGCTAAAGCCATTTTTCTGCCACCTCGCCGTGTCTGAGCACATTGCTGAACTTATCGACCATTTGGGATTTTTGCTGTTTGCCACCTCCATTCCCTGGCTAACTCTCCCTGCTTCTGTCTTTTTCGCTCTCCCCTTTCCTTGCCGAAACAGCCAGTCAGAGCTGTGACGAGGAACCACGGGTCTCCAGCTCATGTTTGGCATGTGAGTAGATGGGTGTTGACTACCTTCTTTCCCCATCCTTGACTGGAAGGAGGAGAGGTCAACGTTGATTGCATTGAGAGTGGAGGTTGCTCTCCTAGAGATGGGAGGGTATGGGGCTGAGCGTGCTTCAGCGGTGGAAGGACAAAGTCCAAGTGAGCACCAGGAAACTTCCCGTTTCTTCGTTCCTAGGCCAGAATTTGGCAACATGCATGTGACAATCAAGTGATGCGATAGACCCAATTTTGTCCTCAGTTGCACCATAAAGCTGAAAACAAGAGGTTCTGTGTTATTGGTTCATTGCGATATGGTACAGATTGTCTATCGGGTTTCAAACGGAGAAATATCAAAATCATGGCTTGTTGTTACTGTGAATTCATATTCTATTTATGATAGGCATTTGACCCTTTATATGCTACACTGAGTTTCGTTTGCTGGAAACCTTAACATCCCTTCTGAATTTCTTAATAATCTTTGGTTTAAATCAGGCTTTTAACAGTAGTAGTTGAGTGTATTGCTGAATGTTTGTTTGTGTTTGTCTAGTGGGATAGGTTGTAGTTGAGTGAAATGTGTGGTGTAAGCAAAGAGAAATTGCTGTATGCAAACCATAATTTTCATGTACTTACTGTTTTGAGTGCTGTGATGAAAGGGATGTATCATAGCATTTTTATCACATCAGCTGCTGTCTTTGTCTCTCTACCTGAAGGATGGCAAAGGGCCCCCTTTCATCTGGAGGATTATGAGACCATTATGGTAAACAGCACCACCAGACTGGGTTGACGTTGTTGGAGCTTTCATCTTTTGTTCTAAGTTCTGAAACATTATTTGTGGTTCTCTTGTTCCCTGTCTCATGACTCGATGTTTAGTGAGAGCAGAGGGCGGCTCCTCGCCAGAGTTGTTCAGGAAAAACCATTAAACTCAGGAGGGAGAGAGGGAGAGAGAAAGAGGGGCCAGCTGAGTGCTACCCCCCGACTGGTGATGACCCTGCAGGTCCGGAGCTCAGTTCTAGTTGCACAGCAGGTACCTGGATCCCTGCTTCTGCTGCCTTCACCCAAGCAAAATCTACTTAAGCATGAAACATGACATACTGCCCAGTTTCATACCTCTAATCCCAAAACAGGGGTCCATCAGCTGATGGATGCATTAACTGATAAAAGAATATGAGGTCAGAGGACATGAGCAAAGAGACACTGATACAGTGAGCAGTGCTGGCTTGTTTTCTGTCTGTATTTTTAGCCATGCATCCAGTTTCTTCACCTTTAAGTTGGTTACATGAACCCAGGAATTTATGCTGGGAAGTATCTGCAGGGTCCCAAACTGGGAGAGGAGGGTTTGCTTGTAAACCTCTGCGCTCCTGCTCTCCAAGTGTTTCCCCGACTGGAGGTTGCCTGTTCTGTCTGTGCTAGGACAGGTGTAAATGAAGTGCTTCCCATTTGTGTACTCCCACTTCTGAATGCAGAGAAAGATAATTCCTCTTGGGTGAACTTAAATAAAACTCTTATTTTATATTTCACTTCTGTATTTGCCTTTAGTGATTAGTGTGTATTCCTTTAATATTGAAATAAGATTCATATATAAAGCAGAACACACAAGAATATATCTCTGTAATGAAGAGGATAGTGATATGATTTTTGGATGTAAAATTTTTATTTCCTTTCATTTTTTATTGTCATGTTTTCTGATATTCTTTGCCCAGAATTTCAATCCTTCACCTCTGTGCCTGTGTTTATTTAGTATTGCTGCTTTTTCTGTACAAGCAATATGTATTTATATATTGGCTCATCGCCTATGCAGTTTAGGGTATGCCTTCAAGCAAAACCTGAATCCAGCAAGGATGGGTCCCTCAACACAAATGACAGGGGATGTCATAGCTCAGACTGTGATTTTGAATTCCAGCATCTAAAATGAATTACTCTGCCCTATCACAGAGTCACAGAATCAATTAGATTGAATAAGACCTCTGGGATCATCAAGTCCAACCT
>NW_009605326.1:0-512 GCF_000690535.1 Cariama cristata
CTAGCTGGCGTTAAACCACAAAAACTTCGTAAGGGAAGTGTTGGGAAGGAATATAAGCTTGGCCTTGCTGATTCACTGGATCATGGTGCTGAAATCAGTATCAGCTCAGTATATTTTTGGCAGATTCCACTGAAGGAGACAAGACAGCCAAGACAGCCAGCCCACCTGCTTTTTTGTTTTCTTAACCAGTGTTATCAGAGGTTTCTGAGTAACTAGCACATAGCAAAGGACAGTCTTCTGCTTTTGAAGTGCCTATGGTCTGACACTTAGAGCAATTTCTAGGGCGTAGAGGCAATTACTCCAAGGAATACACCCAAGCGCACTAAGAAACAGTCCCCTGGAACTCCCCATCACCTGCTGCATCCACCTGGCTGGGTCTCTTTTTTCTTTAATATAATTCTCTACAGGAGCCCAAAATCCAGTTTTTAAATACCTGTCATAACCTTCTGGAAGATGTAAAGAGCTTTATGAAACAAAAAATAATTAAGGAAAGAGCTCTATTACAGCAGGCA
>NW_009605326.1:558-4462 GCF_000690535.1 Cariama cristata
GAGGTTAAAAGAAAACAAAAAAAAAAAAAATAAACACAGCAGAGAGAGCACAAAGTAAAAAGTAATTAACAAACCGAGATACGGTTTGACAGAGGTATCAAAGAAGTGCGCTGTAATTGCTTGGCTTAGTTCTTAATGTAAGAAACTTCTAACACTGAGAAGTGTCTTTGATCTGAACAAGGCAACAAGTGTCTTTGATATGGAGAAAAATAAGCGTGTGTGGAGAGAGACACATCCTGTGCCTCTTGCATAATTAGGAAAATGTAACCAAAACGGAGCTCTTTGGTGAGCTGCAGGCATCCTTGATGGGATTTGTGCAAGGAAGTGACTGGTTAGACTCTGGGAAGTTGTGGGACGGGAGCTTACTGCAGTTGTGAAGAGATGTATTGTGGTCTCCGAACAGCCATCAGAGTTTTGGGAAAAAAAAAAAGAAAGGTCTAGGTCTAAGCAGAGATGATTATGCAGAAAACACATTTGGAACTTATTTTGAAGTTGGTCCAAGTTTTATGTCATAGCATTTCTGGACCACATTCCTAGCATTGCTTTGGAATGACAATTGAAAAGGAAACTACCTTTTCTAGTGAAAAGCCAAACTTTTGTTCAGCTGAACTATTTGAAATGACCTGTGAAGGAACCATGTGCCTTACATTTCTGGGACTGCAGCAATCAGGAACATCCCATCACTGACTGCATCAAAGTTTCATTCAGGACAAAACCAGATCTGACCCCTTCCTATAGGTAAAAGATGTTTTGACAAGACTTTCTGTTCTGTCTGCTGGGGGAAATCCAGAATTTGTCAACAACACCTGTAGAAACTGAGCCCTGGTAGATCACCATCACTGTTTCTTCTTGCTTCTTCCACTTCCTACGTGTTCCGTAGGCTTACTGTGGTTCTTGCTGTTATTAGAAATGACAATCACAAGATGTGATATGCCACTACCTACACAAACAGGAGGAAAGAACTAGCACATCAGAGACCTCCCCCTTTAAGTCAATGAGCACCAAGAGTGATGGAAAACACCAGATCTATCACTCACACTGGCATCCCCATCTGCCAGGCACCATGAGGCTATTAGTGACTGAGAAACAGTCAGTGTCACATACTTTAATTACTGTGTCATGGTGGCCTTCAGCAACACCCCATAAAAGGCTCTCAGAAATCTTTCCCCAAGCTCTCAGGAATGTGACAGAAAAGGTTTGTCCTCAGCCAGGCTCCAAGCAAGCCCAGCACGTCGTAAAAAATGCAGTTCATAACTTGCTGGATCCCATTCTCTTACAGATGCAGATGCAGCCATGCGCACACATCTGGCCGTCAGTGCGTGACAGCTGCCATCTCTCCAGCTCTTGCCCTGGGACAGAAAGCTCTGCACCGCAGCATGCAGGAGTCAGTGGCTTCATGGGAAAGGAACGTAGCTGGAGCTGCAGAGCAGTGGGATCCAGCAAAGACAACCCGGTTTTGCAATGCTCATCACCACTTCCAGTGTCTCACCGTAAGAGTAGTAAACAGAGGAAATGAAAGCAAGGGAACAGCCCGAGGTTCCCACGTACGCTTAAAATTGCTGGCCATCAGAGTCACAGAAGCAGCGATACAAGTGGTAGGAATTAAGCTCACAAGCGTTACTCATTTTTCTGGGTGTAAAAAGCCCTATTTTTAAATCCAAATATGGAGGGAATCAGCAATAGAGTACATGCAAAATAAGTCAGTGTTCATCCCCAGACCCGAGAGGCCATAACTGTGACTGCCCAGTTCTTGTTCCTATCTGGTTTTGGTCTCCGTGACTCATAAACCCAGCAGATGATTCCTCCAAAACCGCAGCTGTTGGCCCTTTCATCTACTTCTTCTCAGTTGATCTTCAGCTCGTTTAGGTCTTTGTTAATGTTTTGTTGACACAATGCTCTTGGTCATCCATGGCCTCTCTTCCCAAACATTTTCTGGACCCGTGGTGGCTGCAGGACCCTGCCAGCTTTCCACTTCACTGTGTGCCTGACCTAACCAGCTTTCCTACCATAGCTAACTGGCTGTGGTCCTGCTCTCTCAGACGTTTCCATAGCCATAACCCAGCATGTTCTCTCAGCTTATATCCTCTGTCAACATTATGAGACGAAGTGAACAGTTTTAACTCTTACCATCCGTATTTATTTCCACCAGAAAGCACAGTACTGGTACTTCACTGCTTCAATGTTTTACCTGTTGAAGGGTTTTCATCAGCTCCTCTCCTTGACCTTTCCTCTGGCCTTTCCATTGTTGCTGTACCAGTACGGGCTCACCAAGGAAACGAAATTCCTCGGCACTACTGACCTTTATTGCCTTTTGTTCAGCTGCATCTGCTGTTCTCCTCCAGCGAAAAGCAAACAAGAGTTATCCAGGCCTCCGTCCCGTGTCGGACGTTGCTTGGCACCTTTGCCTGGGTGCCAAGAGTAGGTGCTGCAAGGCGACTGCTCACCCACACATCCAGGGCTCCTGCCATCAGCCAACACCGCCCCAGTGCTGCCGCCTGAGGCACCCCTTAGCCCACCCAAAATGAAGAGGCAACTGCCATCACCTTTGCCAGATTCCTGTCATTCCCTTAAACCAACCTGCTGGATTTGGGATAGGGTTTTACACCATATTCACCATTGGTGTAGAGTTGCAGTTCTGTTCTCCTATCTCTTCTGATGTCTCCCAGGTGCTATAACCTTCCCTGGGCTCTCTCCAAACCACCACAGCTATGAGGAGACCATCACCAAGGCGGTTGGCCTTGGCTCTCCAGTACATTTTCTGGAGTCTCTGCCAGCACCCGTGCTTGCTCCATACACAGCCTCCTGTCTCTGAAGCTTCTCATCTACCTCCATCAGCAGCCACTGTTCCTTCCTATAGAGCCAAGCTTTTCTTGCTGGTTGGAGATCCCACTGGAATTAAGCACGTAACCAAGCCATTCCCAGTTCTTGCTATTGCGGTTAGCGTATGTGCCTCTGGCCTGGCCAAGCCACAGCGCTCTCCACTGCAGAAGACGCTCCTCCGACTGTTGTTTTCTTGTTAACTTGCACCACGTTTTCACAAACGTGATTTTGCCCAAAAGGAGGTCTCAAGAGCAAAAGCTGGCAAGTTCTGTACAGGACAGCTCACCTCAGCAAACATTTGCGGTGAGGATGACGCCCGGAGCACCAGTTTTACCTTTCATTTATTGCCTTTCTCAGTTTGTATCAAAACACAAAGTGGGATTGTGGGAGAACACAGTGGAAAAATAAGACTTCAAAAATATTTCAGTGTGAAAAGGTTGCTATATGTTTCTGGCATAGGGATCCAAATTAGAAAACTTCAAATATGTAAACAACCCCAAAATGTTACAATAGATCAATCCAATCATATCTGCCACATGACTGACTTTATTATAACTGGAAGCCATACAGGTACTCAACTTGGGGTTTTTTAATACTTGCAGATATTTTGTGAGCTTCAGAAGGAATGCTTGGCATAAATACTGCTTGCAAAAGGGCTTTTCAGCAAATGTATTAATTTGATGGGATCTGCCAAAATGAAAAATCCATCTATCTTTCCATGGATTTCCTGTATCTTTTGGCACGTTCATGTAATAGGAAAAATTTGTTTTTTTTTTTAATTATGATTATTATTTTGGAAGCTCAGTAGCGCTCTTGAGACTTTAATCCTGGTAGCCTAATTGTGCAGTGAAACCACTGACCTGTGTACGAGTTGCAAACTAGAAAACTTAACAAAGGGCTTGATAAAAGTTATTTCTCTCTGCAAAGCCCTGGAGGTGCCAGAAGGTTTGGGTCCAGGTGCTGGCCCACAGCTTCCCCTTGAGGACATGGAAAAGAAGGAATCGGCTCTGATTTTCACACTGGGACCCTTCCTGCACCGGGAGCCGCAGCCGGGGCAGGGGGAAGCCGAGGCTCGGGGGGGGGG
>NW_009605326.1:4475-18919 GCF_000690535.1 Cariama cristata
CAAGCGAGGAGCCATCTCCCCTGGGCTAAGCATCCCTGTCGGATCCCATCCTGTCCCCACCGCTGCTTCCAGAGCCGACACGCTGCAAACCCCCTTGGCCGGGCCGGTGGCAGCGGTCTCCTCTGGTGTGCAAGAGGCGGTGCCTGAAGTTTCGTTTCTCAGCAGGCCCCACTCAGCTCAGTGGTAATAACATGTTTTGCTGCAAGATGTAAAAATAGCAATGTATGGATATGGTAATCCCTCCCTGAAAGCCCGGCCAGTGTTGCTTAGGGAATGGTTGAACACAAAAGCTAACCTCCATCACACTTTCTTGCGTGTTTTTCGTCGTCTTTAGTTGTACCTACGCTGCAAGCTGAGGGCGGCCAAGTCTGAGAGGCAGTGGCAAGAAAAAAATAAATCAAGGGCTTAGTTTAAACAGATTTTTCTGTTAAGGAAATCGTGTCGATTTGGAAATCTTACATCTGCATGAAAGTACTTTTAGCTGCCATTGCTACAAGCCCTGCCTTAAGTCTCTGAAGCTCAAACCAGACCCCAGCAAACCAACCAAGGAGTAACCCCTCCCTTCCAGTGCGTTGACCTGGGTGAATCTCTGGCATTTGGCACACCGGCAGAAACTTGGCACTTTTCTCTCAGGTGTATTTTTTCACACAAGTAAAAGGAAGAGAACAAAAAACCATTTACAAAAGCAAAAAAACATGATGGTGAAAAAAATGGCTGGGAGGGTTCAGGCTGATATAGCGGAACGTAAACCTGCTTCATTCTTTTAAACACAGATCTGGGTGTCAACTTCATATCAAAGAATCAATTTAGTTCATTGCTGGCCAGATTTTTAGATGTTCTCCACATACATCACTGTAGAAGCCTCTTGGTCATTTTTCCCCTTCCAACAATGACATAATAAGCAAGGAAAGGGGAAGCAAAGGCATCAAGCTGAACCTTGGTAATACATGCAGACTCCATCCCAGACAAGCATATAGTCAATCTGATAGTATATACCAGGCTGAGTATATATAATACCAACATGTATCGATACACAATGTTTACTGACAATACCACGGTAAGCTTGAACTAGAAATGGAAGCGATGAGGTAGTTTTTCAGGTGACCATGCTGACAGCGCTGAGGGAGAAGCTCCTGAGCCTCCCCCTGCGACGGACCGCTGGCTGTAGGGGTGGGTGAGGGTCTCATCCTGCTCATTGCATGTCCCGCGACATTGCCACTGGCACTGCACCAGTAACACCAAGTAACCCGGGGATGGCGGTTTGGGCTGGAGAACGGCCTTTTGTTCCCAGCCCCTCGGCAGAGCAGGGCTGTGCCTGCTCTTGGCACCACAGCACGGTGCTGCCTGCCCGCTCAGCGCCAGCCCCTGCCCGTCAACCACACAAGCAAGAGCTGCTGCAGGCACCGGCACGTCCCTGTCACCCCTCCCGAAACACTGTCCCCGTGTGCCAGCAACGCTCTGGGCGAGCTGACAGTGCCCTGGTCACAGCCCTCCGTACGTCTGAGCACCCCACCACCGCTTTCAGGGAGGTTTGCATTCTTCCCGGCTGCGTGCCAGAACCGAGGTCCCTGTGCCCCTGTGGCATGCCCACGGTTTATTTCCATATTTTACATCCCAGCCCTGTGATGTCCTGCACCAAACCCCAACAGTTCTCCGGTCCAGGAGAAGCCAGACACACAGCCCCATGGTCCGTCTGTCCAGCTCACAGCTGCCATCACGGACCTCTCCTTGGTTTGAAAATAACAACCGGGACAAAAAATAGAGTTTCCAGGACTTTCTCCTTCTGTTTATACTGCCTGAAATATTGTTTTTCTCGTAGAAATGTGACATCCCCAGACCTCAGCAGTCAAAAGGCAAAGCTGCCCTTACGCTGGGGACAAGAGGAGCAAAACAAGGAGGAAAACAGAGCAGTTTTGAAACCAGGAGTCCAGAAGGAAGCCAGGGGCACTGGGCGGGCGGCAGCTTCATCGGGGACCTGCCCGCGCCCGCCGGCATCCACCACACTGCAAATGCTCTCTCCGTGCCTGGGGCTGGCTCCGACGGCACTCGGATGGGCAACGGAGGGAACCGTGACTGGCACTCTGGAGTAGGATAATTATAATCTGGGCTCTGCAAGTGTGGGTTAGCTTTCACTGAAATAAACTGCTCGAATCTATGCTGAATATCAACATTGTAGGCACAAGGGGCAAGGCAGCAAATTGTAGTAGGATGAAATACCTACATTTAATTATGTCAAATTATATAGAATTTGAGAGAGTTTTTCTGATGCATGCTATTTAAAGTTACGCCTAAGTGCACTTCCTTGCCTGAATAAAGCAGCTTTTGTTGCAAGATGTGGGCTTGCTTTGTAGTTTATGATTTATAGTCTTCACCACATTTTGTCACTTTCTTGTTTCTTGACTGAGATGTTTCTGAACATCTCATTTCAGATAATGGGACGCTGCTGGAGTGCCATGCTATATACAGCCTCTTAAAAATGTACGAGCAGTGTTTTGTAGGTTTATTTTGTCCAAGATACTTAAGTATCTTGAGTATGCTCTTCACCAAAGTGTATATATAAACACACACAGAGGAGTCATTCATGCAGTTCTACACCAGCTGGATGGGGCCAGCCCCACCGATCTCCATTGCCGATAATTTTTGATCAAATCAATCAGGAGTATATAAATAGCCCCAGACGGGCCCAGCCAACCTCACCCTTCGGCTCTTCATCATTAGCAGACTCTGGGGTTGAGCACCACTTTGGGATGCTGCCTCCGGAGCCGTGCGCGGTGCGGCTGGGCTCGGCCCGTTCCCGTCCCGGTGGGGTTGGCAAATTACAAAGCGAGGAGCCTCCGTCTTGGGGCAGAGGGACATCTAAACATTTCCACTGTGGGCAGAGGAAACGACCGGCTGGTGAAGCCGAAAGAGTTGCCACCCACACAGGTCAACAGCCCTGGAAAGAAAAGAGGGTTTATGTGCAAATGAGAGCCTGAAATCTTCCTGCTCGATGGGCTCAGCGCACGGGGACCCTGCAGAGAGCGAGTCTACAGCCACGTCCCGGTAAGGATGCACAGCATCTCGGCGGAGCAGCTGAAATTTTGTTCGGCCTCAGAAAGCACAACATTCAGCCGGTGGTGGTGGCCCAGACCTGAACCACTTATTCGCATGCAAACGTGCATGGGAACATTGATCTGGTGGTGCTGCCGGCACGCAGCCCTCAGCACCCTCCCCGAGTTGGAGGGACGTGCTGCCGGGCAGCCGGCCGGCCCTGCACAAGCCCTGTCGTCATCCCAGTGCTGATGTTTTCCAGGTGTACAGGACACAGGACAACACAGTCGTGGCTTTATTTCTCAGCTACAGCGTCAGGTCTCTATGTTTCCCAGTAGTGTTCACAGCCGTAACTCACCCTGTTACAAGGGACTGCGTCAAGGCTTGCCTAGCAGATTTCTCAGCATAGCATTAGAGTTAATGAAAGGATTAAGGAGCTTCATAAATCGGTAATAAAAGAACAAAGCCCACTTGAATTTAACTATTCCCCTTGGTTGAAAAATAAGCAAATAAATTCAAAAACCCACTTAGAAAATAGCCTCGTATTTCATACCTAGATGAAGGATTGTAAGGTTTCATCTATGGATATGGACAGATGTTACGGACACAGCAGAAGGAAACGACTGAAACCCAAGGATTGTTTGTCCTTAAAAATAAAATCAATCAACTCATTGGGAAAAATACTTTAAACTTCAGTCTCAGAGAGCTGGATTCATTCAAGAGCAGCCTCAGCCATTTCAGTGAGTGTGTACAGGTACAGACACACACAAATATCAGTTTGCTTCTGCAGCCGTGCTCCACCGAGATCATTTTAACCATGTCAATAACGTGAGCATTCTCCTCCTCAGAAGAGCAGGCTGAAGGCAGGCAGGTCCTGCGCTGCCACGAAACGGCTTCGCAAGAGCAGAGGTAGCATCAGCCCGAGGAGAGTGAGCTGGAGCTGGAACCACAGAAACCCAGACAAATTTGCACCGGGCTTCACTTAACCCGCAGCACTATGGTAGCTAAGGGCTCGGTTAGCAAAGCCGATGACAGCAAAACTCTCTGCAATTTCACTGCTCATAACACGAGATGAATCACAGGTTCTCTGTTGATAGCTAATTAGACGAAGCGCCATCTCCCAAAGGCTCGCACTGTGCATATGACAACAGCCCTACCACAGCCTCTTGATGGTCCTGAGCAGTGAATGGCTGTAAGTCACCAAAACTGCCTCTACCTGGGGGAGGAGGAACAAGGCCGAATGATGAGGGGTGGGATGGGGTGGCAGCAGGCAGGTACCGCAGATAGGTAACGGCTGCACAGTCCATGATGGCCAGGCTGGTCCCCTCTCCCGAGGGGCTGGGGCTGGGGCGGGCAGTGGAGGGGAAGCCCGGGGAAGCTGGGATCACTGGTTGAGGGCGGGCAGGGCTATGGCCCCGCTACGAAATGCTGGTGCCCACCTCGCACCGTTTCGCCCTCTCACTCTCATCGCCCGGCAGCAGCAGCAGCCGCCGCTGCGGTACCCACTCCATCGCCTCCCCCGGCTCAGCCCTGGCCCCCGCCTGGGGACCGCGAAGTCTCCCTGCACCTGGGGAAGCCGTGGGGTGGTTGTGGCATGGGGCAGAGCCAGGAAGGAAAGGACCGAGGGAGAAAGCAAGGGCTTCAGAGCATCTCTGCTCTGCAAGGTAATTCAATGCCCACTTGCTTCAGCCACCTCTAACTCAAGCATAACGAACACCAAATGAGGAACAGCTCAATAACCTATACTTTGGTTTTACTACAAGCAAGTGAGACAAAAGTCACTTTAAAAGTTTAAAAGTGTCATAGTTGAAAAAGTAGCTAAGTTGTTGGCAAAACAGAAGAAGGAAAACTTTACTGAAGAGATGGGCAGGGGCATGACAAGAAAAAAAATCATCGGAAAGGACTAACAGTTACGGTTACTCTAACCTTGACCTTAGTCCTCTTTGTTCTCCATGTATTAACATTTGAATAGCAACCTGCTCACACTTTCCTTCCCAAGTTAAATTCTGATTTGCGAATAAAACCCAGGACCAGCGGGTTACACGAGATGCCGTGAAGCCATTAGAGCTGCACTCGAACAAGGCTGTGCTCTGTTCCTCCACTGCCTCACTGCGCTCTCGAGAGGCATCTTTGAAAATCCCTGAGGTCAAGCCAGTAGGCATTAGAGCTTTATCACCACAGGAGACATGATCTTCCTGGGTTTTATGGGATAAATAATTACCCCAAAACATTCTAATATGTAACACATACCTCTCAAGCATCTTCTGCTTTGATTTGAGGCACTGCCCTGCACCAGGCTGGGTGGCAGAGGAAAGCCTACAGCACTTACGTTGCAGCCGTGGGTCCTGCTGGAGGCACCTTCTCTCCATCTTCCGCACAAATCAGCCCAAAATTTTAAACATATTTAGGTTGGCCCCCTCCTGCAAAACTCTGGATTAAAAAAATGAAGAGTGTGAGATAGCTGAGCTACCCGAGCACGTGGAAAGCCACGGTGCTGGACTGCAAACGCATGCAAGCTTGGGGTCACGCAGGTCCTCCAGGTTTCCCTCTGGGAATGGCGGGACAAGCTCAGATCAGGCATGAGCAGCCCAAATTCATAATGGGTGTTAATGAGAGAGGCTTTGCCCAGAGCGGGAACAACCATGCTCGTCTGCGCTGCTTCATCGTCCAGGCAAAGGCGGGTGCCAGCAAGGGCTGTGGTGGGACGACTGGAAAGAAAGCATCTGCCTGCAGCCCGGGTCATGGCATCTGCCTGTAGCCTGGGTCACAGACCTTGAAACGGTCCGAAACTGCACGAAACTGGAACTCGGAGTGGCTCGGGCATGGCAGAGCTCACAAACACTGCGGGAAGAATGCAACCACAGACGTCACAAATTCAGACAATTTCTGTTTTCAGCAAGTAGTCAGCTGCGAGTAAATGGAGTGCAAGTAAACAGGAATGATTTAATTATCGTACAAAAGTAATTAATTAGATGCAGGAATCAACAGGGTGTCCTTCTCAAACACTGGTGGCACATTGCTGTCAGTTGTAGATCAGTTATCCACAGACCTACAGGAGCAAGGCCAGAAACCAGTTTTTACTCTTAATGCAGTACAATTATTTTGGCTTTTTTTTTCCTTCCCTCCAAGACAGACAAAAATAGCTTTTACACATGTAACCAAAGACCATAAAACAATTCCAAAGCAAGTAACATAAACCTAAAGCTGGGGTTGATTCAAGGTTGCACTTGTAATATGAAATAGGCTAACGATCAAATTCATTGGTATTGTTAATCAGAGGCATAGTTCTTTCTGCTAGAGGGCTGGGGACGACTACTGCGATGTGCAGTCCAGGTTAAGCCATCACTGTTTGTCGCAGCTGGATTGAGGGACAGACCATCTTCTCCCAGCTTCTTGCACCAGTTTGTGTGGCCCCAGCACCCACCTAACACTTTGTGTGGAGCTTCTCTGCTCTCGTTCCCTTCTGTCAAAACCATGGAATGAGCAATTTCATCTGAAGTTAAGCATCTAACCTCCACGTTTGGGCTGTGATCCCACCACAGCCACAGCCACTGGAGAATTAGATCCTGTTGCCCACACAAACATCTAGCAATGATGCCTGAGATGACTTAGGGCATGAAAGACCTACCTGAGCTAGCAGGTACGACTGAGGACCGATGGGGGACCTGAACCCTTCTAGACTAGCAGCTGACAGCCAGGCAGGACACCTTACAGCATCTCACGGGGCACTAGGCACAGACAACTGAACCAAGGCAATCGGTCGAGTCAGCTCAGCCTACAGAAG
Source organism: Cariama cristata (assembly GCF_000690535.1). NCBI lineage: Eukaryota > Metazoa > Chordata > Aves > Cariamiformes > Cariamidae > Cariama > Cariama cristata. The sequence goes on from NW_009605326.1 coordinate 11,290, forward strand.
GAGCCAGAGTAGCCTAAAGGCACTTACTGGCCAGCTCAGCTGCTCTGCTCGGTCATACACACCTCTACCTCAACCCTTAAATTTAGGTGGCTTCATCCTGAGCTGAATCCCACACCCAGCTCCCGGAGGAAGCAAGGGGATCGCAGCTCCCTCATCTCCCATTAACTCAGGGCTGTTGCTCACAGCTTTGCTGAACTCGAATCGGGTCCTGCCCACACGTTACCTTCAGGTATTTATCAGAAACCACCTGAGTTACGGCAACCGACTCCAGCCAGGGGACATTTATAAGGCTGGGGTTTTGATCCAAACTATTTGCCTCAAGGAACTAACTGCCCAGTTCAGCATCAGCCCATCACCCAGGAGACAATCCTTCCTTTCACACACGCAACATGTCATGTATCCCACCTTATGTACTTACTGGGGACTTGAGCAATTTATTTTGAAAATTGAGACATGCACCAATCTCAGTGCTAGCATTTTATGCAAGCTCACAGAAAGTCAGACATCAGCTATCCAAGCCCCAGAAAACAAAGCGCTCCATTTAGATGCCTGAACGCTGGCATCTAGTGCCATTTGAGATGCCCTGAGGCACCCAAGATACACACAGGGTTGGCAGATATCACATAGGACCTATGGAAGCAGCAGCTGGAGACGTAGAGAACATGCAGGATACCCCAGGGTGTCTCAAAAGGTACACGATGCCAAAGCGTAAGCAACCGAATTAAGCTCTAAAAATCTTGTTTATACTGCAGTCAGATGTACGTCTCTCGTATCTAACAAACACGTATCTTGCAGAGCAGCTAAGCAGCAAAAGAGCTACAACAGAATTGCAGCCTTATTTCGGGTCTACTGAAACCTGGCAGAGCTTACAGACTGTGTCAGCTTATTTTGTTCTGAACACATAATGCTCACTGAACCCCATGAGCTGCTGTGATAACCATCTCTGCCAGCTTGCTGAATGGATTCCTTTCAGCTGCTGCCTCTGAACTTCTGTGGCTAGAACAGAGCTTCTGCGATATATCAGGGCATTGGGAACACCGGTTTTTAGCTCTCGGAGCAAGAGAGCTGTCTGAGAAGATGCATGAGCTCAGAATTGATTATCAGACCATAGGAGAGGAAGGTCATTGTGTCAAGGCTCCTGGCTACTGCAGGGAGAACCTACGACCGGCTAATCCTCCTATAAACACGTGCGCTTCCACGAGGGACAATACCTCTGACGATTCACATCCAATTTTTAATTGCTGCACTGTTTATTACGACGAGGTTGTTATGGCACTACAGTCTTAACTGAGCTAGATGACAGAAGAAGAGTATACAAGCCTTTCATCTGCAGTTAATAAATCTGAGATCCCACGAAAGCTGTGGATGTCTTTCTTGAATTCCAGTCTCAGGATCCAGCATTAAACTATGTACCATAAGTATTTCCAGTAATTAGTGCTAAATGAGCATGACTAGATAGATTACTAATTTTCCGGACTATGAGTCTATGAGTACTGATGTGATTTTTGCTTTAGAAGGAGTTACTTAGAGTGAAACAATCACTGCCCTGGTTAAATCTGAGAATATTCCCACACACATTTTTTGCATCATCTAATTAATCTAATTAAGAAACCTAAGTGGTTAAAAAAAAAAAAAAAAAAACAACAGAAAATCTGACTTCTCTTTGGATTTTATTATTAAGGAATTTAATGAGAAAGAGTTATTTGTATGTAACAGCATACACCTTCCTCTCCAGTGTAGAACTATATGTCACTTTTCCGTAACACGCACTTTGAAGAGCCGCCATCCTTGAGCACAGGTTACGCGAGTCGATGCTGCCATCTAGGCAGGCTTTTGGGACCAGCACCTATTTTAGAACATGGTCTTTGCCAAGGAAAAATATTCTATTACTCAAAACAGAGGAGAAAGTATATTTAAAAAGTTCCTATTAAAAAATGACACATCAGCACTCACTGAAAACACAAAAACTGCCCGTCAACCAAATTGTTGCAGTCCACATTAAGAGCAAATATTTTCTACGTCTTTATTAAGAAATATATTATTCTGTATTTCCATACATGCAACTCGAACTTTAGCTCTGCACTAAATCACAAAACGGCTTTTATCTATGAAAACCGCAAATACAAAGTATATAGTATTAAGGCTATTAATTACCAAAGCACATTTCACTATGGCAGTACTAGAATTGTATCTATTTTGTAGGCTTAGAAATACAGTAACAGTACATTTTTCGAAGACAGTTACTAAAATATCTATTGATTTTCTACAAAGAGAGAAATAATTTTTAAAACTATTTTTCTTTATAAAACCAAAATAGTTTCCATCCATCACAAAAAATATAAAATACATATTTTACATATGTAAAATATGTTTACATACATACATCTTTTTTAAAACAATAAACAAATTCTGTACATGGCATTTACAGGAGACTTACAGACAGAAGACTTGACTAATAATGTCATTTTGATTAGAAACATTAACAAATAGCTTCATTATCCGTTGTGGGATTCTGTAGGGAATGTATGAAGGCAGAATCTTACACAAAATGGCAGTAGGACCTGAAAAGCTTAGCATTTAGCACCTTCCATCTGTACGAGTCCTTTCAATGTGGCCTTTCGAAGTGAGCTCTGCTGGAAGGCAAGCATCGCCCCACGTTACAAACAACGAACCACGCTACAAGGATTGCTCCTAAGGTTTGGGAGAGTGAGAGGAGAGTTGCCCAGGAGCCCTGAGCAGCACACCTTGCTGAGATGCGGGCACGTACACTTTGGCACCCATAATCAAGGACATTGTCCCAAAGGCCAGATTTCCCTTGGATCTCAGTGGATCTGCTCGATTAACAACCTCCCAGATCATCAGAACGGGTGACGGAGGGGCATGGGGGGGAACATCCACTGACATTCAGAGTGAAGTTATCCTCCTGAGCTTCCTCCCTGGAGTGTTTCAGCCCTCACCTTGAGGACTGCCCTGAGCAGGTTTGTGTACAAAGGTATTCTTTTCTCCCTGAAAGATCCCCCTGAATAATAATGAAAATGTGGTTATCTGGCTACTGGTGTACACCTTCCCAACCCCTCCACTCCTTCTCCCATACAGTAAGAATCAATGCAGCATGAGATGACTGATTTGTACAGAGAATAAAGCAACCAAAAAGACTAGGAACTGCTGAATTCACACTTAATTTAGGTGGTGGAAAAATGAGCAGAGCTGGTACCAAAGGAATTCAATAAGAAGCTTTGAAACTACTGTGCTAGAAGAAGACTTGCTGCCCTTTCATCAGTCCTGGAATGTAGGACAAGAGAGGAGAATTTTCACATCTTTGCTGTGTCCTTGGCTTGTCATATGGAAAAGCAGGGCATTATTAAAAATTAAGCAAACCTCCACTGAGGTCAGAAGCTCTCAGTCTGAAAGGTTGGACTCCTTTTTGCACTTAGGGGTGTTCAGTGCCCTTTATATTAGCACAATAAAAATAAACATTCGGGTTTAATTTTACAGTAGAGTCTTCTTGGTAATTTTGTATTTCTGTGCCCTAACCAACAGCAAATGGTATGTGTGCTGCCTCCTCTCCCACCACTGGCATGAATACGTCAGGGTACTGTTACCCTTTCTCGACAAATTGGCACACTTTGCACAACTGCTTAGCAGCAGACACATTCCATATCTAGAGGAAAAATAATTAAACAAAGGTATTGCAGCAAAGATGCACCAATGGAGCCTCTCACCGATAGTAACAAAGCAAAAAAATTTCTCCTCCCTTCTGAAGAGAAATGAAGTTTTCATTTACCTTGAAGAAAGGAAAATCAGTATTTGGGACTATTTTACATGAAGCCACTCAACTGAAAGACAGCTAATGACACCGGTTAAAGGAGGTCTCCATCGGACCAGACGCACAAGCTGGTCTGGCTGTCTAAGGTTTATTTTGTTGAAAACATAGTCACATTCAAGTAACGTCTTTGGGTTTTCCCAAAACAATGACAAAAACCAAGAGACAACATGTGCATAATATGTTTTATTGAATAAAATCCTGCTTCTAATATTTACACAGTGAAGTTTAGAGGTGTAACCTAGTGAAGCACGGCAATGTGTAACATTCGTATGACATCTGGAATATCTTTAAATACATCTGAAACTACTTACTATAGCAATCACCTGCCCGTCACTGATTTCATAATTAAGGAAGATTTGAACTTTCTGAAGAACAGCCAAGATGAATATTAAGGATAGTTGAGTTCAGAGAAATCAGTCTGCTATGAATTCTAAACTCAAAAGATCTGCGTAAAGTGTCAAGAGTTTTGAAGGCAGCTTCTGTATTTCCCTGTTGTTCTTCTCATCTCTGCAGAAGATGACAAAATAAATTACAAATCTTAAGGCTGAAAGTAATATACACAATTTAAACACACAGCACCCTCCACGGAAAGCTTACTTTTTCAATTTATAATGTCTTCTTAACCTCAAGGTGTGTGAACTATAACAAAATACTTACTTGTTATGTATTAAAAACTATATTAAATTTTTACAGCTGCCAAGGTAGACACGTAGAAATTAGAAATGCTGCAACTGATATCTCGTGTCAAGACAACATGAGTTACCACCATTTATGCAAAAACTTTATGATGAAATGTTTTCCATCCCACTCCAGCATGTTAAGCGAAGTGTTATGTGCTGTTTTCTTAAAGCTCTACTAGATATACTATCAATCTACTATTACAGTGAAGAGGAGTCTTGTAAAAAACCTATAGTCAATACCTTTCCTATTTATAGGGTTTTTTTAAAAAATCACTCTTGCATGAATCCTCAGCAAGGTTTGAATCAAGTATAGACTTGCAACAGCCATACTAACAGACTAACTCATAGTGCTGGTAGGCTGATATCTTACATTTGGACTACTCACTGCTTGTGGATATGACATGATTCACCGGCCATTTGCATGATTTTTGCCATCCAGCAGGAAAACATTATAACCCAGGAATGTTGCATCCTACTCAAGCCTCTGGAGGTTGTTTATTCTAGTGGGTTACAGACAGCGCATTATAAAAGTCTAGCCTGCCACATTTGGGATTCTGTGTTGAAAAAACCCTGGTTGTTGGTCTCAGGTTAAAAAGAAATTATCTTGAACAGTCTCTTGCATTTTATTTACCAAACAGGGAGAGGAATTCTATTTTTCCTGTGCCTCAAGTTAACCTGAATGAAGCCCTGCTTAATAACTAGGGGTGCAAAGAACAGACCACCACTAACTAAAGCGTCTACCAGGTCCCCTCCTGTTTCCCAGTACAACTTACTGGTTGAGAAAAGGAAAGCATTGCTATCATTTGCAGGTGTCTCCCAGCTGCAGCACTGGTTCTGAGCAAACTGTATTGCATGTTGAAATACAACTTCAAATACATGCTTGGAAAGAAAAATAAATTTAAATCAACTGCTCATCATCCCCTAACATCACCTAACCTTTAAGCACCAAGACTAGACTTTCCATAAAATAGTTCCATAATGAAGTTCATTATGATAACTTTGTGTTTTTAGAGACTAAATTTGTAATAGTAATGGTGACTCTACACCAACACACACACACACACTCTCACAGAGGTAATCTGCCACCTGACAGGGACAGTTTTAAAATTCAGAATTTGACAAGAAAACAGAATATGGAAATGTGGTAGAAAAAGCTGCAAAAGGTAACAGAAAAGCACTTGGCTATTTGCCATTTCTATGTTACAGCCACCCCTCAATATATTTGTGTATCACAAGGGTATATTTTATAAAATTTGTGGCTGGTTTTTTCTGTTTCTTCTTTTATCTCCCCCCCAAACTCCAAATGAAGAGCCAGACACCGTTCCATCTATCCAGGAAATGTATATCCATCCTAATCTCACGGCTGCTTTTCTCTTTATCTTTTTTCCAACTACAAAGAGTTATCTGGAACACAGCTGCCTACCTGGAAGGTATTCCTCTTATAGCTAACAGAGCTATAAATTTTAATAACTAAGAAGCTGCTGAAAGATACAGATTTTGCTCTTGCCTGTCTCATCGGTGAGGTATACAGTACGCATTGTCAAATGCTGCCTTTGAGCAGGAAAACCATCTGTACCGTTTATCTCAAGATAAGCAAGTATGCATGTGTGAGACACTGTCAACACAGGTTGAATAAAACCAAACGTACATTAAGATAATAAGGCTAAGTTTAGAAATGATTGACTGTAGCATTCAGCTTGACACCCTGCATTAGCCTCAGACACAAAGTAGCAAGTTAATTCAGGTGCCTGCGAGGAACCTTTCTGGGTACGAGGTGCATTTGTACACACAGCCAAACATATCTCACGGAGGGATTTATTTGTTTGTTCTTTAAAGAAGATGCAGATTCATTCTTTGTTAAGTGAGAAATACTTGCTTGTGTGAATAAGGATAGAAAGATTTCGACACACCAGTAACTTAAAGAAAAGCATACTGTACCTGGTGAAAACAAGTTTGGAGTTAACATCTCCATGCTTTAACCCAGAACCTGTTTCCAGGTCTGAAGAAGACTTTCAAACAGTGGTAGAACATGAAACATCATACAACTTGGTGTTAACCAGTAACAAGGGGAGGGAATAAAATCTCTGCAGACTTCCTGAAATGAAGTTGCAGGTAGCTTCTCATTCAAACTAGAGAGATTTCAGGCCACGTTAGAAAGGACAATCTGATATATACCATTGACATATTTGACAATTACCATTTGCTTTTTGCCCTATAACCTGCCTCAAAGGAATAGATGAAGCACTTTCTAGTACATTGTTGATTAAGAGGGGAAAAGAAGAAGGTAGCCAGCCATGCCACCAGGTTGTACGTAACAGAAATGACTTGAAATACAAGCCAAGTAACAACTTCGCCAACTGTGCTGGTTTGGGCTGGGAGAGAGTTAATTTTCTTCACAGTAGCTGGTATGGGGCTATGTTTTACAGTTGTGCTGGAAACAGTGTTGATAACGCAGAGATGTTTTCATTATTGCTGAGCAGGGCTTACCCAGAGCCAAGGCCTTTTCTGCCTCCCACCCCACCCCACCAGCGAGGAGGCTGGGGGGGCACAAGGGGTTGGGAAGGGACACAGCTGGGACAGCTGACCCCAGTGACCAAAGGGATATTCCACACCGTATGGCATCATGCTCTGTGTATAAAGCTGGGGGAAGAGGGAGGAAGGAGAGGACATTGGGAGTGATGGCGTTTGTCTTCCCAAGTAACTGTTCTGTGTGATGGAGCTCTGCTTTCCTGGAGACGGATGAACACCTGCCTGCCCATGGGAAGTGGTGAATGAATTCCTTGTTTTGCTTTGCTCGTGCATGCCTTTTGCTTTCCCTATTAAACTTTCTTTATCACAAGCCATGAGTTTTCTCACTTTTACTATTCCAGTTCTCTCCCCCATTCCACTGCGGGGGAGTGAGCGAGCGGCTGGTGGGGCTCACTTGCCGGCTGGGGTTAAACCACACCACCAGCTTGGCCATTTCTGTAACTCAAAAACCAGCCTTACAAACCTCCTCACCACAGGAAACTGCTAGCTCCTGTCTCTCCAGCAGCAGGACAAGATGGGGCACAAATTCTCCAACATCCAGAAGACTATGGCTGTGCTCAAATCCACACAAACTGTAACACTATTTCTTAAAAAA
>NW_009605326.1:18945-19242 GCF_000690535.1 Cariama cristata
GCTTGGAACACATCAACCTCATCAGTCCAGATCGATGGCAAGTAACATCACTAATAAATGTTACACTGAGTACAAAAGGCAGCAAATGTAAAGCGATTGTTCCATTTTCAGAAACATAAGCACACTACCTGCAAACTCTGAAGTAGATGGCAGGATGGAGATCTACTACAACTGCTGTGTCACGCACATAAGACCAATTACCTACTGTAGCACACAGAAAAATAAGGGAATACTCCCCTGAAATGTGCCTTACAACAAGGCACATCAAGGTTCCCTCTTAGAAAAACCCTTGAGCGG
>NW_009605326.1:19253-36304 GCF_000690535.1 Cariama cristata
TCTGTAACACTGGTATCTAGTCACACCAACCAGAAGATGTGGTGTTATGGGGCCTGCCATCCGGATGTTTTCTTAGACAAAGCAGAAAGCAGAGTTTTCTGTGTCTTTACACTGTTTTCTAGACAGCCTCGAATAAACCTGTTCCTTGATATGCTAAATCCACGTTTTCAGCTGGCCAATGACCTCCTCTGATACTTGTCTGTGGTACAGCCCACAGGAGAAATACAAATATGAATGAAGATGACTTTTCCACATTTTAGTCCATATTACCTTCACAGAGAGGTTTAGTGTGGACTTCCAGTGTGGAAACTGGATTGTGTGCAAATTCAGTGCAATCTCAGAACCCACTTTTTTCCTCCTCCTACCTCCCTCACTTTACCATCCTATGGAGGAATGGGGGTTAAACTAAGTCTCTGAACCACCAAATGTCTGTGGTTTGTTTCCCTTTCCTTACATACAGGCAAGGGTATTTGGTCCTTTGGTTTCCTTTGAAAAGGAAAATATTAGAGACTACCTAGTATGGCTCAGTAACTCTCCTCAGAGAGCAGATACAACCCACTCTCTTTACGAAAGCTTCACTGACTTCATTACAGAGGTGCCAAACAAACAAACAAAAAGTCTTTAATAAGTTTACTTCAACTCAGATAAAAGGAAAGGACAACTGTCATGAAAAAGAGAGTATTTACTGCATACTCTGCAAAAAAGGTCACAACATTCTTCAGTTTTAATCCTAAGGAAATGCTCTGATATGTCAGTAACAGGTGATTTTGGAGAAATATTGTAAGCGGAACGACATTATTTCTCAGAGACACTGCCTCACTGGTAGCGTTCCCATTTCACATACAGGCACTCCACTATCAGCCAGCAAGGGAAACAAAAAGGGTGAAATGCAAAAAGTCGTCCTGACAGTAAGTATGCAAATAAACGAGACTAACATTAGGGTACTGACAACCTTCTATCCCTGGCCTTAAATTTAATGCACAGCTTAACGTATGGGTAAAATGGTCACGAGAGGGCGCCCCTAATATAGGGCCCACCTTGGCCCTCCCCTCTTCCATGTCAACAGCTAAATATCCCCTGCCTGCCTATTACAGGATCTCCTTATTCCAAACGAAAACAGGCTTGTTGTTTTCTTTTCTTTTTAGTTCAGATGTACAAGACCCATCAAGACTCAATCTCAAAAACTAGGCTACTTGAGTCACTTAATTAAAGGAAGGAGAGAGTACAATGTGTTGACACATTTCCTAGCTATTAAACTTTGGTTATTGAACACCAGAAGTTCTCCCACAGCAACGCACAATACCAAGTCTCAGTTGGCCGCTGCTCAGTCTAATGCTACTTAGTGTTATATTACAATGAAAAAAGACAAAAGATGTTACAGACTGTGATTAACAGATGTGTAATAGAAATATATATTACTTCACAGACTTGGTGCCTGAAGGGCTCTGCAAACGGAAATCTTCAAGCATGACCAAATTACATAAAAGATTATAAAGGAAAATTATTTTTAGAATAAATATTAAATATAATGCCTATAATTGTATTTGAACCGAACTGTAACATACTACAGATACTTCATGTATTTTCAGCTCTGTGTATGCTTGCAATGTAGTACCTATATTCGGTGTAAACATGGCCTTATTAGTGCCTGACAAGATTATAGGCCACCCTGAACAGTGAAAAATCATAAAATTTAACACTATGGTTTCCCTATGAAATAATTATAAGTGTTCTCATATAGGTGAAAATATATTCTGTGCATTACTATTCCTTTCACCTTTCATTTTACATTGTTTTCACTTCTCAGGACACAGTATTTAATTTTCAAATTGATTAAGCAAGGTCATTAAACACTGACTTCAATGGCACTACTTAAAAACATTCAGATGCCTTTAAGACTGAAGGCCCAGAGCCGTTAAGAGGCAGTTCTCGTTATAAATAACTAACTAAATAAAAGAGTAGTACTTTAGCCCCAAACCTTGCAATCACTGTCAGAATACTTACAGGCAAACTGTCAGTATAAGATGTTATTTCTCACCTGTACTACTGCTCAGTAGTTAATCATTTTTCGAAGAGCATCATAGCATTTCCATTTGTCTGGGATGTAGAAAGGCTCAAAGATGTGAGGGAAAGGAGTGTCATAGCCACATACTCTTGAGATAGGAGCTTCTAAATTCAAAAAGCATTCCTCCTATTAAGAGAAATACAGAATAAATGTTAGTGAGGCCATTATTTTCAGGAGTCTTGCATCACAAATTGAGGTCGAATGAACTTTGCCAGACTGACAGTCCTGGAAACTCAAACTTTCTATTTATGTTACAGCATAAGTAGTCCAGACCAGAATAGTGCTTCCTTTTGCCCAAAGGTCCATATTAAAATAACAACTTGCATTAATGCTATTTTCATTTTCTACATGTGCGCTGCATTAAATCATAGGCAGGTTATATTTAGTACATCTGCTATACATCCAGACAAGTGCTGCCAAGAAACAAATATTTTAGGAACAAAGGAGTAAGAGTTTCTTTCCCGTGTCGCTTTTAAACATATAGAAAAATTATATAATCTAAGAGTGTGTATTATTTGTTGGATACCTGAACATCACATTCAAACTTCTCTGAACTCTTAGATTATTAAAATTCTGAGAAGCATTAAGCAGTTACGGAAATCTGAACTCAAGTGGATTTGCATATCTCCAACCCTTGACTCAAATCCACGCTCTACACAAAACCCCACAACTTTCTATTTGTTTTCTATGAACATATTTCTATGTTCTATTCAGAGATCAGATTTGGCAATGACTGTGAGAGTTTCATTACTCAACTAGGACACAAAATATCACAGATACACCATATTAATCTGAAAGCAGCCTGTGGAAATACATGTAACGTCATCAGCTTTAATAACCAAATAAACAGTGGGGTTTCAATCTTCCTGCTCTCAAGTGCCAGAGTGATGGCACGGACCATGAAAATCTGCAAGAAGTAGATACAGAAATAACTTTGCCAGATCAAAATGATGTTGATGCTAATTATCAGCTCCCTTTCTCCCCATAACTTTTGCATATGTATTTGCTTTCCAGAGCAGACAAATGAAGCGACAAAACATGTCTCCTCCTGGCCTCTTCTTTATGGACTGCAGCAACTGAGACATCCTGGCCAACTTCCCCTGTACTTGGCTTAGCAAAATGGAAGGTGAAGGATTATCTACCAGCCCTTTTCCACCAAGCCCACAAAGAAAACAGTCAAAGAGCTATGCTTTCCAGCAGCAAAGTGCTAAGTATTTTCTCAGACTGATGAACTGTTTTGAATGCACGTTGCCGTGCAGTCCATGGTAGCCTAACTCTAACTTACTCTCCTTTCTATACATCACAGTATTTGGCAGCATAGAAGGTACGCATAACACACTGAGATTATAACCCTTTTGCTCTACTTACCACTTCGGTGTGTTGTGAAGTGTATTTCTGTAAGACAGATGGAAGTAAAAAGTCCAAGAAGTTGTGTAACTGCATACAGTGTCATTACATTTAATAGTGAACTAATTCACCTAGAAAACTTCAGTCTCTGAATAGGTCTGAGGTAAAAACATATGCAAAAAATATAAAGATATTTTGAGCTCCATTTTCAGGCACTCCTTTGCTTTTCTTTGTAAAGTGAAAGATTCACGATAGCACAAAACGCTGGGAAGTAGAGTGTATTAAATCCTCTACCTGTCCATGAGATAGATCATGATGTCCCAACCTGCTGGCAAAGATATTTTTGATACCAGTCAGTCCTTGGTTCCCACGTTGTGACTGCCCAATAAGACAAAGCAATAGCTTTTGGACCATCCCAAAAGTGACTGCCCAGACCACCTGTGAAATTGCATTACACCAAGACATAGCAGTATATTCTAGACCCACAGCCTTCCAGTCCTGCATTGCTGTTTGAGAGTACCCAACACAGGACCACTACCTAGGAGAGACCTTTGGTTTATGTCTGTGATTACGGCTCATCCCAAACAAAGCTTGGAGAGAAAGTTCCTTAGTTTCACTGAAAACATTTACTGCAATATTCCCCATACATCGGGCATCCATGCAGAGAGCAGCACGGCACCTTCAGCAGCCCAAGCCGCAGACAGAGAAAGGTTAGCCGTGACTGGCAGGTGGGCTGCCGCACTCCCCCAGGCTTGGCTATGAATATAAATCTCAGCTGGTAAACCTAAGCCATACAGAATAGTTGCAAGCATGCATATTTATTAATGCTATTGCTATTATATTGAATTCAGAATAAGAATTAAGTCACGAGACTTTCCAAAATTCCACTTAATATTTTTTTCCTCCTCAGGGAGACCCCAAACCAGCTGTTACAAGCACCCTTTCTGTGGTTTTAAAACTCAGCAATTGCTTTCAGTTTGAGCATACCCCTATTGCTTTGAAATTTGGACAGCTTCCAGAGAGTCAGGTGGATTCCCTTGCCTCAGTGAGGAAGTCAGAGAGTGAAGGTGGGATGAGCCGGGTCGTATTGGCAGATACTGTCCAAGAATGACAACGCAATAAAGGTGAAGAACTCTTAAATCTGAGTTACTCTCTGTGTGTACGTGTACAAATGTAACTCTCTTATGTTTCTGGAGGTAAGGGGGTGTGTTTGCAGATTTTAAACTAAGTTATTGCACTGTATGAGTGAAATACTTCAAAGGCAGAAAAAACAGACCCAAGCCACTAGTCAAATCCATTAGGGAAACTCTCTCCTTACACATTACCTGACCGAAGTCATCACGGTTTCACAAAGATTCACACACAACCGGTTCTGGCTGTAATAATGTCATGCACAGAATTTCACAGTGTAATAGTTTATCATGGGAAAAGTAATTTTCCTAGCAAACTGATAAAATTTGTATAACAATACACTGAATAAACTGCTTACAATTTTTAGAGTATCATCATAGAATCACAGAATGGCTTGGGTTGGAAGGGACCACCAAAGATCACCTCATCTGCACCCCATCGTAAGATCATCTTGCAATGTATTTTTTACCTTACCGGCCATACAGTAACTCACAGGCAAATCCTATACACATGTATATGTTGTTATGGAGAGGTCTATCAAATTATCGGCGCATACATTTTCCAGATGCAACTTACTGGACTAAGTCTCTCAACGTCAATGACCGCAGTAACAACAGAAATGCTGCGGACCTAGCAAAATGAAGATGATTCAGTTGACATTATTTAATTTACAGATTTACTGACAATATTTGCAAGAATATTGATAAGAGCAAATTTCAAAGAATAAAGGCTTTTGAGAATTTTTTTTAATAAAGTGAAAATAAAATCATAATCCAGAAAGTGGAGTATAAAGTTAGTATCAGAGTAAGGTATTTGAAAACAAACAAGAAAATGCACTTTTACTTTACAATGTAGAAGTATTGTAAAGAGACAAGAGTCTTCATCTTGCCAAGAGCCTAGCAAACACTTGACCTTGCCATCATGGTTCTCATTCAAAACGTAATAAAGCTAATGTTTTTATGACTTTCACCATGCGCACAGTAGGATAGCTAGATTTACTCACAGAATCACATTGATACTCTTGTCATATACTAAGTATTTGGTCTTCCAAAAAAAAATAATTCACAAATCCACACATTTTACACATAAGAAGTCATAAAAAATAAGCTTAAGGAAGTACCTTAATAAGATGATTTAGAAGTAAACTGTGTCTTTTTTTAAAAAAAAACTTGTAAGGTGGTTTGATAGAAGCTACCACTACTTTACCAGCCATGATTGGGATACATCCAGGTATGCAGTAAGTCTTTTGTAGGACTGAGGTCTTTTCTTATAATGATCTATAATTAGTTTTGGAGCCAGTTTTGTTTAAAATACAACAAATAAAGTTTATCAGTTCATGGGGGTTTGATTTATCTCTGGAATCAGTTCTAATTTATGGGGTACTCCCTCTATTTCCCCAAATTATAATAATCTAGTATGCTAATATGGAAAACTTTATCCAAGTTTATTTTAGCTTTATTTAAATGTATATTTTACTCTTAACAGAGATTCAGGTACTCATTGCTAAAGTAGGGTTCTGAGTGTAAAACTGTCAAAAACATGTACAACTGAGAATTGCAGGCATTTATAGAGATATACCGTTGTACAAAAAGGATAAAATAAGAAAACAAATCCATTATTGAGCATTACTGAAAGAAAACATTACTCACCCTTCCACAACGTATAGAAAAATAAAGCAATCTGGTCTGCAGTTTAGGGGAAGTGCTTTTAGGCACCTGGCCAACAAGAAAACAGCTGAAGACTTTATTGCTCCAGACCTTCCTTCCTCTGAAGGGAATCTCGAGCATTCTGTATTCATAATAAACTAACCTCCCTATGCAAACATTTTGGTAAGTACCAGTAAATGAGACTATTTAACGTGTAGCTAGCAAGACAGACAATTCCTAACATACTTTTCCCCTTAATTATCCTAGTTTGGTCTTATTCTCTTTACTTCCCTATCTTTTGGATCTATTTCATTTTCCCCCTTGGACTGACACGGATTAAATTCAATAAAAAGTAAATTATTTTTTCTTATTTTTAAATTCAATTACTCTGTAGAGAGTAATTTCTAGAGAATAGAGTTCTACAGATTAATTCAATTAATCTGTAGAATACTCCCTAAAGTGAGAAAACTTTGTTTTAAAAATCAATTATTTCTGCACCATTTCATGTCCCAGGGGTCTCTCCCATGCTATTCTTATTTTACAACACTACAGGTACTCAGAAAAATTAAGAGCTACAAGAATATCACATGACTACAGAGTTGCTGTATCAGACCACTGATTTTACAACTCCTTTTTTCATTACAGGAATTTACTTTCTACAGAATGACAAACAAAAAGTTGATTTTAAAGACTTAATATGAATAGGTAGACTTTGAGAGAAATTTTAATATTTCTTTCAGTATTATAGCTATTATAATAAAAAAGAAGACTAAACATTAAGGTCCATTACACAAGGCAAACTGTAGCAACACTTTCCATGCAAGACTACTTACTTTTCTGCTGACAATAACTACAAAATTTTGACCCAGGAACTCAATGACTAGCTGCAAAGGTTTAACTCAATTGCAGCTTCTGTCAGTTAGAACTCTGAATTTTGCCACCTCATCTATAGATTATAAAATTTAAAAAACCACATATACATTCAAGTAACTTTTCAGAGAGAAAATTCTTATCACATTAGAGTTTCACTTCCTGTTCTGATATTCTGATTTATTTATGCTGTTGTCATAAATTAAAGTGTGGGGCTCAAACAGTTAAGAAAACTTATCCCCTATCACTTTGCAGATGACTGTTACGTTTATATTATCTATTACTTCCCCATATCGATTTTCAACTGTAAATTACCTACCTATTGTAAGAATGAGACGAATCCTACTATAGGTTAATGATGAGCATAATGATGTCATTTACAAGAAAAACTATTTTTTAATTCAAAGCTTAGATAAAGATTTTCAAAAGAAGCTTTCCAAAGAGGCAGCCGATCAAACCCCATTTTATAAAAGCTGGATTTCATGCAATAAAGCTGACACTAAATACAGATTAAAATTTTCTTTGGTTTCTGCTTAAAAAAAAAAGTCTAACTTGAGCAGTTTACTTTCAATAACAGAAAAGTCAAGCATCTGTAGTTTTCATATCTCACAGTTGTAGTACAGTACTTTCCTTGACAGTTGCAAGCACCAAATGCTACACATATTAAAAATAATTTGTTTTGACAACATATATATTACAGCCTTATGAATAGTCGCTTCTATGAGCTACATAAGTACTATACACCCGTGAGATATTTTCAAGTTGAGACAGAGAGAGATCTCTTTTTAGAGGGAACTTTTTTTCCAACAGCGTAGCCATTTTCATCTTAAAATACTTTCATAAATCTCTTCCTGATAGTTACAACAGTGATACAATTTTTCCTGAGAGAACTCTGCAGTTATATGTTGTAACCGTTCATCTTCTATCAAGGAGTTTTCTCCTTTTAGAGAACCCTTTAAAACAATCCTTTTATAACTTAGCACGGCTTGTAATGATTCATTTTATCTGTTACCAATTCTTTGCATTTACATAATTAATATCTTGTCAAATACAGAGAAATAGTTCACTGCTAAAATTATTTACATTATGATTGCCAAACAGATAGTGTTTTTACTTACAAAATACATCAGTAATTAAAAAAAATAAAGAAGCATTTAAGGGAAAAAAGTCTGTTCTGTGTAATTCATTGGCTTGTTACCATTAAAAAGGAATTAATGCTAAGTATTGTCTTCATAGAACTGAATCACATAAAACAGTATGCATAGATGAAGTCAAATTTACTATATAAAAGATAAAGTATTGTAACATAAAATCAACAAAATTATTTCCAAATAACTCACATCCCTTTTAAATCCATCATGCTAAAATAAGAATTTATGTTGGCTATTTTTAATCACGAGTATTGAATGTATTAGCAGTGAATATATTTCTGACCACAGCACTTTTAAGAGGAATAATTAATCCCATTTTAATACTTAAACTTTTTTAAAATTATCTATGAGATGTTGCATTATGGTACTCGTCTCAAATAATTAAAAAAAAGGTTGATATATGAATTCTCTGTACTAATTTCTTTACTAGAAAAGAAAGGGAGTGCATGTGTGCTTTAAACATTGTCTTCACCAAAAGAAACACGCGGGCTTTGGTGGGGAGAGGGGTGACACAATATAAATTCATTCTATACGACACACACTCACTTTTAGAAAGTGTATTTCTACTGTAAGCCATATACCTAAAAGGTTTCCCAATAACTGTTCAAGGAATTTGAACAAAAAATATGTTTAAATCACAAGCAATATAAAATGAAAATAATACAAGTGAACGTAACCCAGGCTTGTAAGACTACAAATATTCCTGTGTACTAAATAAAGTCTTTTCGAAGCTGCTCTCTTCAGGCAGGACAGAACTTTTGGTGCTCTGGCCATAACTACAACCCTGTAAGACGATGTCAGGTCAGCACAGCAACTATGGGGTGACTATGCACCAGGACGAGCCTTGCAAGCCCGTGCTGTTAACATGGGCTCTTTTTCTGTTATGTGGAAGTAAAGAATCCACAAGTTGATTGAAATAGTAAATTAATGTCATCTGAAAAATCAGTATCTAGAGCATCCCATATGTTATTTTTCTGTAATCCTGGATACTCTGTTGACTTTCACTGCAGATATGTATTTGCATGTTTTGCTTCTGGCACATCATTAGCTGATGAAAGTAATGACACTGAAAGGATGTTTTAATTCAAGTCACTGAAAAACTTTTATGTTGCATATTTTTCCAGACGACTTGCAATATTTTTATATTAAAAAATAACCAATTTACTCTGTTAAGCTCATTACTTCCATTTCACAGAACGGAATGTGCATAATTAGGCAAGTAAAACAAATGAGGATAATGTTGTCTTCCTTGTCACTTGTACCTCTGGGAGCTGTAAACACTCTGAAAGAGGATTTGACCAGTAATTCAGGACAGACTCCCCGCTATGAGCTGGGTTTCATTTGTAAAATCCACGTGCATTATTTTTGGGGAGTCATACCTATCGTACTCCACTTCCACTGCAATGAACGGCTTACAAGCAGAGTAACGTTATTGCTTATGAAATATTCATAGTGACTTTAAAATGATGTGCAATTTCCAAGAGGGGAGAACTGAAACGAACTTCTCTATTGTGGATGACAAGAGATAACAAGTGACATGTTTATCTATCTCAGATTTTGCAGAGAGTCTCATCACTATTCATTTACATAATATAACCCTGTTGTACATTGAAAACTTTTATATGGACTAAAGAATATTTTATTTCTTACTCATTTTACATCTCTCTTGAGTTTTATTAGTTGTGTTGCTTAAGACACCACCAGCTATCTTGGCAACAGCTGCCTGATGCAGTTAAGTTCTCATTCACATATGGGTTTGAAGACTGCCTTCAAATTTCATTTTGGTTAGCTTCACAAATGAACAGAACAACCTTTAATAACCCAATGCAAGACTGATATTGTTTGTTAAATTCTCTTTATCAAGTTTACAACACAACCACTCCAACAAACGTTCACGGCAACAGCATTAACTTGAAGCTGTTGGGATTAGAGCCTTGGTCAGTGGCTCAGTTGTCTTGGCAGTAAAACTGCACAAAAAAATCAGCACCGCATTCCCAAAGTATTTAAAAAACAAAAAACCCCCACAAACCAAACAAAAATACCCTTCTGTTTATGTCAAACAGCTTACTCTTACCACAAGAGGAGGCAAACCAACAAAAAGTAATTTTCATTTCTTCCCATCCCATCCTATGTTTTATGCAAAAAGGCTAAGACTTTCCATGAAAATTTTACACAATTTAAATCCAACCTGGTGGAGTCCAGGACTAGAATTGAAATATATTCAATTCAGCATGACACACTGACAGAAATTAAGTTCTTCCCAGTAACTTTATAATTTGCGTTGTTTAGGGCATGTGGTGCAGCAGGCAGCATGACTCTTCTCCACAAAATAAATGGCACAAGATGGATATGCTCAAGAGGATATAACAGGACTTCCAGATTGCTAGAACACGCTACTGCCTTAAATGAACCTTAATAATGCTCTTCGGCAAGTAGGGGGTTTGATATTTAATTGTAACCCACTAGATGATTGCGTCCCACCTTTTCACATGCCCTAAGCCCCACAGACAGACAGAATGACTTCCCAGGCCCACAAGTACCTGAAGAGACTTGCTTTATTTAGTTACCTGGCATTACTAACTCCTCTGTTCAGTCAATGATCCTGCAAACCATTACATATATGTTAACACAGATGAATAATCCAAGTGAAATCAATGGAGCTAAAGAGCATGCATAAAATTATTCTTACGTGAAAATGCTTGCAGATCACAAGTCATTTTTCTGCATGAATAAGCAATATAATAAACATTTGTTAAGCTTTTAAGTGAGGATCATCCCCCTTCTAATTACATCCTAGACCTTTTAATCACAAAGCTAGAAATATCCTACCAATATAATCAGATTTTATACTTTTAGATCATCATTTATCACCTACCATTCTAATTACTTACTTAGGTATTTTGCAAAAACATCTCCTGGTTAAGCTCAGCATGCCAGAAGTGACTGGAAGGATTTGCTGCTAAGAGCTTTAATAGCCGGTGAGTGGTATTTTTATTTTTACAGCTGTTTAGGCAGCTGAGAGATTCTTGCAAAGACAGCCTTGTCAATCTACGTATCTGGCACAGTAAAGTACTCATAGAAGCACTTCACTCAACACACACTAATGAAATTCAAAGGAAATGCAATTTCAACTGCTGTTATTAAACAATCTATAACAGTGTATTTCCCATTTTATACCAAAGCATTTGCATTTTGGGACAGCACAGTGAGAACGATGCTGTCACTCTGACTGATGGTCACCAAACACTTCTCCACTGCAAACCCACAGCTTGGCCAAGCAGTCAGGGAGAGGCAAGTACAAAGGAAACATCTCGTCCACCCATGAAAAGTTCGGAGCTTACCTAGTATTTTTCCACAGTGTATTTTAACATTATCGTCTTCGTAAAATGGACTCGGAGCAGGGAGGAAATAATAGATTACTTGAAACAGATGTATAAGGAATTTTATAGTGTATTCTTTAAACCAAGCTGCCATTTTACTTATGTATTTATAGGAAGCTTCTTAATGACTCAAATCCACAGATAGAAGACTTCTCATGCAAAGCTTCAAGTCATAGATTAAATAGCCTCTCAAATAATGGCAAAAGAGGTAATTTTTATTCTACAGAAAAAGTGCAAAAAATTGAATGGAGAGAAATGCAACAAGGTTTTACAGAAAGTATAAAGGTCTATGCAACAAAATACTCAGAAACACTGAATGAACCATACTGGACACTGAGCTTTTAGGTACAGGCTGACTTATAAAGCATGAAAGAATTATCTTATCATACAATCTTCAGGGATTAGGTGCACTGACACCGATATGCTCTTCCAGTTGTGCAACCACAAACCCAAACCACACTTTGAAACAATGGTTATCCAGTCAGGGATATTCCTGCGCCCACCAGCCCATGCGTCTGATTTCCTCTCAATAAATGAGACCAGCAGGCCATGCCAAGCTTGTTTTTCTTTCCCGAACTTTTGAGAAAGAGTAACGACACAAGAGTTGACAAGGTCTCAGAATCAAAGTCCAGTTTCTTCCATCACAGAAGGCCAGTTTCTACCATAAGTGGATCATATTTGACTGTATTGTACTGTACTGTGGTGATACTGCAGTTACTGGTGGTTTTTTATCCCCGCTCCTTCTATATGACAGGTGATATTAAAACCCTTTTTCTAATTTCAAGCCATTCATTTCAAATTCATTCATATATTCTTTTTCCCTAGCATTACTTTAGTACAACAGGTCCTTTTCTGCTGGTTACCTTTGCTCATTTCCCCAGTAAATTTATAAACAGGACTTACATTCCTATAGCCTTCATTTTGATACTGGGAAGAAGGTAGGCACTGTTAAGCTATTTTCACATAGCAGGCTCTCCACAGCTTCTGATTACGCCAGCAGTTCCTCACTCACACTCTGGTTTCAATGCTTTTTTTTAAAAATTAGTTGACCACACTTATATATAATATTCCACATGAGATTCTACCGCTACCTTCTGCAACAAAACAAGTACTTACTATTTCCACTGTAAGGACCTCTCCAAATGCACTTGTCTTTTTATCCAGCTGTGCAATGTTGGTGGTACACAGCTGAGCAGAAGGTGGTAGCTGAGACACCACCTTTTCCTCTTTTGCCCAACTAGTAAGATATGAGCTTATGGTTAAAAAAAGTTAATAGCTCCTAGCTATGTAACCTTGGATTTTATCCGACTAGACTGTATTCTGTTTCTGCTTCTGAGACCCCCAACATCATCCAGGTTCATTTTAGGATTCTAATTTTTACTATATTTACACCAGACCGACTTTATGACTCATAAATTCTATTTTTTGTAACTAAGAAACTAAAGAGAGTGTTAAGATCTAACCAAGTCTTAAGGAAAGCTACTAGGAAGGCTACTGTTACAACTTGGTAACCTTTTTGAGAGCCCAACATACAACCATCTCCTCATCATATACCTTGCAGTTCCTGTACTGGCACAATTTTGTAATGTCACAATCTGATCTGTCAGGCTAATCTGGCACAACATACACTCGCTATATAGAGCCCAGCAAATTCAGTAACAAATTAAGTTTCAGAAAACATTGGCCTGACAAAATTTTTTATCAGACTACAGTAATTGAAGAAAATGAGTATTTTATGCTTTTAGGAGGGAATTCAGAGCTATGAAGATGGAAAACCAGTGTTAATAAAAACCCAGCTGTAGAAAAGTTGTTATGGGGCTTTTCTCACTGTATTCAGTGACTACATTAATTCTGGATTTTTCATGTGTCAGTTGGTAGAAATACAGTCAATCAATTCTGCTAACAACGGTAAGAAAGAAACCTGCAGACACTGCAGGCATGGGTTTATAACACTGAAGGTCCAGCTTTAAGTGTTTGACATCATACTTTGTCTTGATCAAGAGAAGAAACATGCTCTCAAATGTCTTCTTTGTGGTTGGTTAAAAAAAAAGAAAGCCACAGAAATAAAACTCACATGTAACACATTATTTTCATGGTTTGTATCTGCTATGAATTCAGGGATACTCCAGAAATTATGGGTTTTGTTAGCTGCATAGTTTCCTATCCATCGTAAAATCAATATTATTTGGAATGCTCTACAAAAATAGAGGTTTAAGCAGCTCTCTCTAAACAGTGTATAATTTTTCAAGATATTTCTACTTATTTTAGTGGTCACCACAAATTACATAGAGAAAGAAAAGCTTAACTTTCAATGGTTAATAAACAACTTCAGCCTAGAAGACCCTCTGACCAAACAAAGGAATGGCCGAGGTTTACTGCAGCATGGTGACCAAAGCATACCGAAATTCAAGTTGTTGCTTTGCAGTTTTCTTATTGTGTACAATGGTTTCCAACAGCCAGACATCTTTTGAAGGTTTTCTTACTTGATATATTTTTTCTAAGCAATCCCCATTTGCATCTTAAACCAGCATTTTCAAGACCTTTTTTCTTTCTGATTTTTCCTCCCTAAAATGGGCATATGAAATACACATCTGAATTTCTCAGCTCTAACCAGTGTTTAAATACTCTGTGCCGTTACATGTCACGTTAAGTTTGTCAGCTTCTCTGAGAACAGAAAAAAAAAACCTATTAAGACAGGTTGTTTTTCCTTCACTCTGGGATTTTCCTTCAGGATAGGTGATTTCAGAGGGTGTGAGTGGTTTTAATTAAGTAATTAATTCACTTTTGGGAGTGAATTGATTTAACTGAAAAACCTCAAAATATTTCATACTAAAATCAAAAGCAAATCAAAACTTTAACAGTATTCTTAAAAAATACATAAAATGTATGGTTTAGAATACAGTTTGCAAAACAAGTGCAATCTACCTTGCAGACAGACTGCTAACGCTGCAAAGCAGCTAAGCAGCTTTAAGATGGATAATCTCAATTGCCATATACCTGCATTGACAGACTAGAGGCTGGATGTCCAATGCTATTTATGTTCTTGTAAGGGAGATAGTTATTTTAAGACACATTCAACAGGATCTTTAATTCTCAGTCACTGCTAAAAAGTTTCAAATCTTTCTGCAGGGAGATTTACTCTAAAATGAAACATGCTCCCCTTTGAAGGTGGTTTACTCTTACTGACTAGGAAGGAGGCCTGGACTGAATGGATTAGAGATGTAATTTTTAGATTAATTATTATAAAGAAAAATTCAAATCCATGCCACCTCATTGCAGTGGCTGTCTTTATACACGTTGTTGCTGAGATGAGACAAACGCTCACAGTTAAATGGAATTATTGTGGAAGCTATTTAATACCAAACTGGACCAGTACAAAATCTGTAGTACCTAGTGAGAGTGTCCATCGATAACAGTAAAAGACACAATGTTACTTTAAAAATCTATCCATATTTCCCTCTCTTTTCAGTCCTTATCAACTGCCAAAGGTGGTAAAATCTTTATAGACATAAAATACAGGATAACATGTTGTCAGTACACAGATGGTGAATGGTCTTGAGATCTTCCAAGTTTCTTGACTACCTGCTGGAATTCAAAGTTGGTATAGTATCCAGCTTCAAATGTGAATGAAGATTGCAGGTAATCAAACACATTATAAAAGAAAACAAAATGCCATTCATTAGGTGACTTGATAACTTCTGAAGTTGCTCCTATAAATTCATTTCAGCATGTTTTAGATTAACTCATTGGCTTCTCAAATGAGGTTACTAATGGAAATTACCATTTTCTAAGAACAGAATCCAGTTGGACAATATTTCTGAATATTCTACGAGTAATGACTGTAAATATATAAACTGATAAGGAAAGATGTCTAACAGAATACACCGATCCATTCTCATAACACTGCACTCCTAAACCTGTATACAATGTTACGCGTAGTATTTAGAAACAGATGTTTCCCTCCAGTAGCTCAAAACTCCATATGAAAATGGGAGACATTCAGATCTTCCTACTCAAAGCTAAATCAGAGAACTTCTATATTAAAGAATAGTAAAAGATTATTTATAGCTTTTGCAAAGATGGTAACATCCACATTTAGTCACAATAAGTGAATAACCTGTCATGCTTATTTATATGAGAAATCTTTTTCTTAGTATTCTAAATACAGACAGTGAGTAAATACATAAAGATTAGAGGATTGTGCCTCAAAGGAAATTAGATTTCTCAGTTTTGGTTTAATCAAGCAGGATTCCTCCAAAGGGAAGTTGTTAAAATGGCCTTGGAAATGCAACACTGATGATGTCATTTCAGTTTTGAATAACACTGGATTGCTTCTTCTGTATTACTTATGAGGTTCCTCGCTCATCTGAAGCATTCTCAATACATTCCAAAGATAAATTGCTTATCTGAAGCATTCTGAATAAATGGAAACAAGTTGCTGACTCAACACGTAGCAATATATGGTGTTACAACTCATATTTCAGAGACATTTTCTCTCCTTTCACTTCAGCCATTCGGGACTGAATAGGGCATAACTCCATCAATATATTTATTAGTATATAATCACATTAATTCCATCAACATCAATATATATTGCAGTTGACTCAAGACACGTGTATACAGCGGTCTTGATCTTGACACCTACAGTATACACAAGAATATTCAATGTTAGCTTTTTATACTCAGTATTTCTTATTCTCGGTCAAATAGCATTGCTAATTTAAGGTGGTGGCCAGGTCAGTGAGAACCTGACGTTTAGAACCTAATCCCCAGGTAGGGTAGCTGCAGCTATTCTGTAACAAACAAAAAATAAACAAACAAACAAGAAAGACCACCCTGTTTACTACAGAAAGACTAATTTTTGAAGTACTCACATGAATACAGAACTGTCCTAATAACTAGCTACAGAGAGGGGTAAAATTGCAAAGAGAAGCATTCTCCTCGTGGCACCCCAAAAGCTGCAGTGGCACCGAAGAGCAAAGAAGGGAGCACAAGGATGGCACTGCTGCCCGATAGCCAAGGTGCTCCCCTCAGGGACACCAGCTCCTGAATTCCTCCTCCTCATTCGTACATTTTATCCAATGGCTGCGAATGCAAAACAGAGAAACAGCCCAGGGAAGAAACTCGAACTTTCAATCAAGAACATCAAGTTTGTCAGAAATGCCTGGAAAGACAGAACTAATCCCTGACAAACCACCTGGTAAAACTGCAAAAAGATTCGATGTTGGTATTTTCTGACAGAACAACATTTTGTCAAAAAATCCACAGCCAGTCTTAAAATAGAGGTGCTTTATCTTTTTTTCTAAAGGATGAAAGCATTGCATGCAATTAGTTTCCTTGAAATAATAGGTTTGCAGAGACTACTCACTAGCAGCCCCAAAACAGTGGAGCTGGATGGTCAGTCCTCCTCCAGGTCCTCGGCGATTTTCTTTACCTACCATTATCGCCTTGTACATAGCCG
>NW_009605326.1:36335-54436 GCF_000690535.1 Cariama cristata
TGCCCTACCATTATCGCCTTGGACCTAGCCGTGACTTACAGACACATTCAAATATAAGCATCTGCACATCTTTTACGGTTTATCTTAAAGAAAAATATTGAAACTATGTTAGGCAGAGAGACAAACACATTATATTTCTACTTGAGTACTTCATAAATGAAATGTGATGCTTGTTTCTCTTGAATAACACCAGTCAATGCTAGCCACCCAAGGGGCCTTCCAGGATTTAATTACCAAAACTTGGGCTTGCAGATAACTTCTTTTCTGTGACAATGCTGAACAGTGTAAGTTTGACTGTATTCAGAGCAGCAGCCAATCTTAAAATACTTTAGGATTCATCTATGTCAGCTGTCCAATAAAAGCATGGAGCTTTCACAGTATAATGCAGGATTTAAGGAGTGGGGTTTTCTGCTGGGTTTTTTGTAAGTTTTTGCAGGAACACCACGTGAGTTGTCTTTGGACTCATAAACCCAAAAGCTGTTTCTTGTATGCTTTTTGGATTTCGCTGTTACCGGTATTTCTGCCTCCCTGATGGAACATCTTAGGTCTGAGGTTTCATGATTCAAGGCAATTATATTATAAAAATTGAATGTTAAAACAATTCATTTACACACATGTTTATATTGGTCCCAAGATTTTATACACTGAGATCAGATTATAAAGCACATGGAAGCAGACTTCTGTTTCAGCTTCAGCTAGCAGACAATTCACATTCAGTAAATTGTTTCAAAATAAGATGACTGCACTTCATTTTACAGTTTGTGTATTTTTATAATTATATTATTATACCCTAATGTATTTTTTGCACTGAATTAAGTATATTATTTGGCAAAAGTACAAACGTAGCCCCATGAAGTTTCCATTGTATTATTCAAAACTGTTCTTGACTGCAAAACCTAGGAACGGCTGTAGAAAGGAAAATCTTTACTTTAGCTGTATAAAAAAAAAAATTAAAAATAAAAAAAATTAAACATACAGAGTTCCAGATACAATACTACAATTAATATCATAATTTTTACATATGGAAAACTTAGGTTTCAGCTTTACAATATACTGATCAGTGGTTTTTTAAATTTTTTTTTTCTGAACAGCTAATACTAATAGTACGTTCAACATTTTTCTGATGTTTAGAATTAAATTTCATAATCTGTTAAAAGGTGGCGATCAACAGATCAATTTAGTACAGAAAGAATATATTTAGAATTACAGTCCTATGTTTAAGTTCTGTATTTATGTTCCATAATCTACTATAAAATCTCATGCTATGAAATAGGCATGAGAATGGCTTTCAGATTTTAAAGCTGTAGTGCTACTACAAACCAGAGCACGTGGAAGCAATTAACTCAAATTGCAATCATCTTATGCTGCGTTTATAGAAAATATAGCTTTAAAAATACTTATTTGAAATGGTGATAATTTGCAAATATGCTTGCCGTATACACAAAGAGAATCAGAGGTAATTTTTTATCTTCTAGCGTCAAGCTATGCAAAGAAATATACTATGTGAGATAATAACAAAACCATACATTTTCTCTGGAATATATTTCATAGTTGTTACTAACATTTATCTACAAAGACACCCTGAATTCTTTCATTTTTACTTTCACTAATTACCATTCTGAATTCTTTCTACTAGATAAACAAAAGGGTTTGCTCAAAATTGTTAAGAAAAGGTTAACGTTGCATAGAGATTAACAACTCCAGTTCCGTCAGCTGTGAAATGCTTTCCATCTTTATTTAAAACTCTCACACCTCAGCAAGAGATGACAGCAATAAACAACACAAAGGGTTAGGTCTGAATTTTTTGGTGAAAGAAACAGTACAAAACATGTTAATGCACTAAACTGTCTTATTTTTACGTATTTTACTGATCAAACATGTTACAGCCCACTAAACCCGAGGATTTAGAGCAAGAAACGTTTCATTTGTAAAACAACGCTCCGGTTTGGGTTTTGTGTCCTTGGGCAGGACTCCAGTTCAACTCCATGGGTATTTTGGCCATACAGGACAACAGGCATCCACACTGTCAAATATTTGTATTTCTGTGATATCTGGTCCAAAAACTGTAAAAGCTAAGACAACTGATTTTGCTTTATACTTATTGTAAGTCAACTGATTCAAATATAGCCACCAGTCTGCTTCAACCACTGGTCTGGAAGTAAGCCCCGGAGAAAAACGATGGTAGCATGTTCCATTCAGCACAAGTTTCCTTCAATAAAATCAATTTTGTCTGCCCTCTTCCACGTTTACTGCTGAATTTAAGCAGCAAGCACCTTCTATGAATTCTCCAGGCAAGCGACTTCCCGACCCAAAACTTCCACCTCGCTCAGGACACGTTTCAAGAACAAAGTGCACGACCGCGGTGACTGGCAAAGTCCCCCAGCCCGGATCCATCCCCAGCTGAGGGGGCATCTCCCACCCCTCTGAGGGGACAGACCCTTCCTCTCCACCCTCCAGCCTTCGGCGGCACAATTTGGTCCCTGAAGTCGCAAAGCACGGCACTGCACCCCCAGTTTGGCAGGTTTAAGACACCTAAAAGCAGCTTTTGTTACTCAGAAGCCACTGAATAAATTTGTGTTACTGCATTACCCAGAGGGAAATGGCAGCAACCGCAGCTGAGTATTACCTGAAAGAATTTGAAAATGCATTTTGGACAGTAAAATATTTAATTTAAAACTGTTTTGTCAACAAAATGTCTGAAATCGGTCCATTAGAGTGGTCAGTTTCTAACCTCAGTTGGCTATTTTAGAGCCAGCATCTGGTTTAAGCTAGTTGCCTGAAACCTCCTCACGATTTGAGGGAGAAGACAGGGCCCCCCCAGGGGCAAGGCCGCTCCCGGGAGCTCTGCGGGACCCAGGCTGCTGCTCTGCAGAGGGAGCTTATGGCAGCAAAACTTCCCAGCCCCTTCAGGTCATCTGGCCCAGGCAATTGTCCAGTCAAGCAACAATTAAATAAAAAATTAAGTCCCATTTTTATTAAAAAAAATTATCAACACCAAATTTAAGTTTTTCAAGCCATAAAGAACATACATAACTACATATGTAGTGTACACAACCACCATGAGCCCTGGGCATCCCGACGGTTGCTTACATAGTGAAGTGATATCTTTATTTTTCATACAGTGCAATAAATTAATACATGCTGGTAGATGTCACTGTAGAGCATGTCTTAAATCAAGAGAGCCACTGAGGAATAGCTAAAAACTGTCCAGCCAAAGAACTGCAAAGAACCAGTACTAAAAACTTCCACATGCCAAAAAGCGCTACAGCATAAAAGGAAAGTATAAAAATACTTTTGTGGTATTGAAATGTTCAACAGTTTATACCACTGTAACACACTTGCATGCTTATCTGCACAGCAGTGTCTTTAACTAATTTGGTTTATATCAAAGATCAAATCTTTTCCTACTTCTCTAGTGTCAGATGCCAGCTCCAGCACTGCCAGGACTTCACCATTTTATGGCATCGCTGAGTGCCTAGATGAAATAAGTGAGTGTGTCTTGGATTAACAGCTCTAGCCTGACTCAGCTTAAAACATAAAGACCCACGTTTTGCAGCTGAAAATCCTAGTTTTCAACTCTCTTGCTACAAATATTTAGCACTCCTGAGCTGAGAAGAAATTTCCTCTCCTTAATATTTAAGGGTGAAGACTCGCAGGAGAAACACGAGTAATGGGTCGCTCACCATTTCCCAGCTACGGAATCGAAACCGTCAGCAGTTCCAACCATCTCGAATGTTTTGCTCTGCTAAGTCTGCATCAGCTTTTCCAGCAAATGGAGTAGTTAGAGGCCACAGTACATGACCAAATCAAAGCACCAATGGCATTTGCAGAGCAAATTATTGCACATATCTTGATTTTCAAAAATTCAGATACAAAAAAAAAAAAATCTTTCTTAAGTCTGTTGAATACTGCTCACTTGTAAAATCTGGCACACACGTAGCAATTTGGATCTTATGAACTTGAGCAAAAAATTAAGAACAGCCTTTACAGTTTTAATAAGTATGTCTTATTCTTAATATTATTCTCCAGAAATTGTGTTTCTCAGTGAATAAGAAAAAAATTTGAATGTCCAGAAGTGTCAACATAATTAAACAATTATAAGCATGTGAAAGACCTCTCCATAACAAAATATTTGTGAAAAAGCCTGACTGACAAAAAAGAATACCTCTTAACAATAGAATATATTTTCCTAACATAGTCCTCTTCCATTTTTAAATACAATCTGGGAGTATTTTTACGTACTTAACCCTCCCAGTCTACACAATTAGCAAAGTTGTAATGGCAGAGCCAGTTTTATATCCTAGCTTCAACCAGACTTATTTACTTTGTTGCGCTTCATATGCTTGTCCTCCAGAATTAAAGTCATCTCTCCTTTTCAAGACTATCATCTTCTTTGTGCATTCCCTCCTTTTCTCCTTATGAATTCTGAACTTTGCAAACACTCCTGAGTTCCCCTGAACTCAGTTCTCCTTTTGGACTCCATTCTCAACTCAATACTATTTCTTTCCACTAATGTTAGTGAGAGAATTAGAGTAAATGCTTTTCACAGAAATTCAGATTTCTAAGTCACTCTTTCAGGATATCTGAAAACTCAGGCATCCAGCAAATGTACCAGACTGATTAAGCTCATGTTGTTAACATATTATTTCTTACCAATATTTCAAGATTTCAAGCAGTACCTCCTTGCTTTCATTTGGTAAAGTGTCATTTTGTCTATAGCATTACACTAAACCAGTCAGATTTTTGACAGATCTATTTCAACTTCTTGTATTATAATTTCTGAGATAATTACTATTTAATTCATTTTCAAAAACTTCTAATCCCCATGTTTCTCAGCTGCATTGCATAAAACACTACTGCTTATTCTTTAGGAATGATTTTAAAACTGTGATTCATCAAGTGAGTAATGTTTGAAAGGGTTTGCTATCCCTTCTATGAGAATAATTTAAGATTTTAATTTGAAAATTTAGTTTGATTTTGCTTACAAATTTCCAACTGAATATGTGCTGTTATAGGGTAAGGGGCTGTTTTTGCAGTCATCTTCAGAAAATAAGTTTATCTTTAGCCTTTAATTCCTCCTTTTGACAGACACCATTGCGAGGCACTTCTATAAAACTAAGGCTTCTAGATACTTAGGAAACTATACTTTCCTAGATCATGCAGGATGTAACTTCGTTGAAGATGCTATGGTAGATTAAATAGTAATTTTGATTGAGTTTTGGTCCCATAAATATCTATTCACATACTAATCATATGTGAGAGCATTTTCCCTCACTGAGATTTGTAACCGTGATTCCTTATTTTATAGCAATCTAGAGGTACACAGATATATTCAAAGGAGTATATATATTCAAAGGTATACATATTTAAAGGGCAGCTGCTCCTTCGGCTTCATTTGCATTTTATTAACAGGTTCCTTGTGTTACACCTCATCTCATACTACTCTTAGATATTGCCCTCAGTACAAAATTCTTAATCACCTCCACAATTTAAGGCTAATCTCCTCCACACTCGGCCTTCAGAGATAAGCATATTAATCTCAGTCCTAAACGCATTCTTCACCTGATTAAAAATACTGAGAGTATCCTAAGTATACATCTGTCTTTTGAAATAGCACAATAGTCCTCCTTTATTTGGCAACGAACGTTTGACTATAAATTGACAAACTGGAGTGACTCCGAGTGCTAATTACAAATAATTTACCATTACCATGTCTCCTTTCAACAATAAAACTCAGTAAAATACTTCTGAAAACAATGTGCTCTCTTTTAAATGTTAATGAATTGTCTGAATAGATGACATTAGTACTTCTTACTCAAAATCAGAGATTTTCAGCATGTAATTCTTACCAGACATGGAATTTGTAAATTGTCTTTTGTGAATGATGTAGTTTGTTCTGTGCTGTTTGTTTACTTCAGCTGTCTGGCATTTCTCCCCTCTAAAGGTGGGACTTCTCCCTAACTTCAGCTTAAGTCAGGCATCTTAACTAACCTAGCAAAGTTCTTTGGATAGGAAATAAAAGACACAGCAGAGATTATACACCCTCTGCATATGTCAATCTATTTTAGAAAACGGTCAGCTATTCTCCGTAAAGGTTTGTTTCATCTGCTATAAAAAAAAAATTACATGAGACAAATCTGACTATCCACAATACATCTTTAAACTATCGACTAATAATTACAGAAGCAGCACATTTGCCTTTGGAGAACATTCACATTCAAGCATAGATATATGCAGCATATGAACATAAATGTAATCAATTGAACATTTGCTTTGAATGTTATTAAACAATTTTATTTCCATTTTTAGGTAATGCAAAATGAGCAAACACACTGATCACATCAACACATCCTGAGCTGAACTATAAGATTATATGTTGTTATCACTGAAGCTAGCAAGCTTTGTACAATAACTGAAAGTTTAAAGAGCTTATTTTCAATTGTTGACATTTTTATTGATTACACTGACGCCGAGTGGAGGTAAATCACATGAGCAGTGGAGCTCAGTTATACAGTAATTCAATACAACCACACAATAATTGTTGACGAGCACCCACCTCAAGCAGCAGTCTCAGCAAGATCAATTAGCTGCTTGCCAATACTGCCGAGGTTTAGGGGACACATCCTGCACTCCAAGCCACAGCACCTCTGTGACCTGCAGCAGTATTTCGTGCTGCATTCTGCAAAACCCCTTATGGAGTGCAATTGCTTACTCTGCAGTTCAGAGAATAACAGGTTTACTTGCAACTTCAAAACGCTTCTCTCATTTTTTTTAATGGTCTGAGTTAAAACCAAATCAGTTTACCATTATAAGTTTTCCTTAGATCATTTTAAACATTTTTCTTGTAAATGAGACCATATGATTGCTTCCCTTCCAAGAACATTTGAAAGAGCTGCTAAAGTAAGTGAATAGTGCTGAATTTGAGAAAAGGCAAAAATGAAAATAAGAAAGGTACGTTAAAAACAAAGAATAAGAAAACAAATGCAAAATTTTAATTATGTAACAAGGCCATGTAACTCAATAACGTGGAGATGCAAAGCATTCTTCAAAACATCTAGTCCATTGCCCCATAAAGAACAAGCAATTCCGTTTCACCCAGATAGCTTCCCGTAATCCCAAATATAAAATGGATTCAAACACTAAAAGCCCGCAGAAATTGACACCAAAAAGAAAGAGACAAAGTGAAAGCTGTTTGTCAACAGTGGCCAAGGCTCATCCAGCATCGAGGAACTGATTAGGCAAAATATATACGCGTAATCCCACATAACCGATGAACGCTCAGGCGGCAACATTGCACTTTTGACGCTAATTATTCCCACACAAACACATCATGGGCTTCCAAACTTTCCAAACTAAAGTTCAGTTTTATCGAAATCAGACAGCAATATACAAAACAGGAATCTAGAAGAGAAATTTTTCCAAATTTCCTTCAGAGAACTGTTCCATTTGTCCACTCTCTGAGGCCAATTCCAGCTGTTGCAAAGGAATGCAATGCAAAAAACCTTCAGAGAAATCTGATGCCGAAGGCCCTGCATCCCTTCAGGATACGAAGCCTCCTGGACTTCCAAAATAAATACCTTCCTTCTCTCAAAAACAATAAAATATTTGTTTAGCTTGTCTTTTCCAAATATCTCAAAGTGTCACTGCATGAACCTTAAAGATAAGTATGTCAGGAGAATGTTCAAACAAAACCCAAATTGACCTGTTTGATGATGACTGGGCTTGACAACAGAGCAGATGACAGATGTTAACACAGCATGTAGCAAAAGCATTCCAGTCTCACGTGGTCACTGCAGCTTTTCTTATTGACACAATAACTGCTAGGCGCTAGTTTTTTTCACAGAAATGCTATCATTAGTTTTCCTTTCTTTCCACCATAATATTCTAAACTAATTAGGAAAATTAGTTACATAAGAACAGACTAGGCCATGCACTTCTGCCAATCCTTCCCACTCAGGTCACTGGGTACTGCATAAACAAAACCCAGCACGATCTTCAAACTAAATCAGGTGGCCGATACAGGGTTGATATTTTTTTTTGCTTAGAGGGTCTCTCTGGTACCAAAGAAAGGTTCATAATAGCTGATTTCTTCCTCAAATCCAGTATGATTGCAGGAACAAGACACAGCAGGGACATGATCTGCACAGCAACACAATTAAATTCACATTTTTAGGCAGGGCAAGAAGGAGGATCTACAGAAACGTGATTCTGCAACTGGAAGCCAGTCAGCCTAACAGTTCCTAGAAAGATGGAGCGAGCCATCCTTGATGCCACATCCAAGAACACAAAGGACCACAAGTTGTTTGGGAATGGCCAACATGAAGTTAACAAGGGCAAACCTTGCCTGACCAACCTGATTGCTTTCTAAGATGAGATGTCACACTTGATGGACAAGGGGAGAAGAGCAGATGCTAAAGTCCTGGGAAAAAAAGTAAGGCCATCAACAGCCTCCCATAGTCTCCCTTCAGCCAACCTGGTGAAACACAGGTTGAAAAAGCAAGCACGAGTGGAAAACCGGCTGGATCAGTCAGGCTTGAAGGGTGGTGATCAGCAGGACAAAATCCAACTGGCAGCTGGTCACCAGACATGTTCCTCAGGGATCAACATTCATCAACGTCTTTATTAATAATCTCAATGATGGGACGGAGCACACACTCAGCGAGATCGCAGGTGACACCAAATGAGGGGGAAAGGACCGACGAGCTGGAACGTGGAACGGCTATTCAGTGGCACCTCGGCAGCCAGAGAAATGGACTGACAAGCACCTTGTGAAGCACAAATCCTGCACCCAGGCTCCAAGCACTCTGTGCACCAGGGTGAGCTGGATGCAGCTGTCTGGAAAGCAGCTCTGAGGAAAAGTAGCCGGAATTCTGCTGGGCAACGAGCTGCAGGTCAGGCAGCAGCGGGCAGGGAACGGCACACTGGGCTCTGTTAGCAAGTCCAAGATCAGCCTGGCTTTAAAGACTTTGCTTTCAACGTCTTTCTTTTGTGGTTTTGTAAATCGTATTCCTTACATGACTCAAATGTAATCCTTGTGGGTTAACACTATAACTGGTAGTAGTTCTCAGATAAAATCTTTTTCCTCAGCTCTCACTGTCATGTCTTTCACACATTTAAACTTTTCATGGATTTTCATTTAAAAAATAAGTAAAAAAGGTAGGAAAAGAAAATGGATATGCCAAAGCCTGACAGATACATTTTTGTCTGGTATTTTTTTTTACTTTGAATGAACACTCCCGTGATAAAGAATCGTAGCACGTAACCCCTGTTCATACTATATTAGTTCAAAAGAATAAAAGCCAAAAATAATTGGCACTGGCAAGGATTTCAGATTTAAAAAGAGTGAGCACAATACATTCCTTGTGTTATTCCTCTGTACTGTACTAGGAACTCTGTAATATTCCATCATTACAAAATGTGCTCGTGAAAGAATATAAAAATAGGCAAACAAAATAAAGACCAAAACACTCAAGCTCAGAACACACAGTGCACAAAGTACATTCCCATTGTGTTTACCCAGTCATTAGCTATCTGTTTGCATTGTATACGGGGAAGTGCAAAGTAAACTAGAAAGTCTGCTTGCGTAGTCACTGACATCAGTGTTGCAGGGTTATTAGACACTGGATAACCTTTTGCAAAAAGCTTTTACGATTTGAAATCCTTCTAAAATAACAGATATGGATTTACTGTGAGAACCGAGATAGTTCTAAGCCCTCATTGCCCTGCTTTCCCTAATTAACACTCTTTGCTATGGCGGGCACGGTCCCAGGCATTGCATGAGAGGTAGCAAACATTCGTGCCCTCTGCTAACGTAACACCCTTCAATTTCAGTATATAATAATTTAAAACCCATAAACACAGAGTACAAGATGGTGTATTTCTCCGTTAATCAAGTGCCATTATTTGCCTCCCCAAGGCATGCAAAAATGGAAGGAAGAGTGGCCATGGTTGTGAAAATATCACCAAGATCTGTTAATGATCTTCTACGGAGCTGCAGCTCACATTGCCAGGTACGAATGAGAAAGCGGGGAAAATGGCCCAGAACAGTAGCACAAACACATCCTTTCCAGCCCCAAAGAAACTATATAGGAATAATTCAGTATGATCTTTAGCACTGAATGCAGACATGACTCTGCAGCAGAATGGCTACCGTAAACCTGTGGGTTTTGCAAGCATGATAGTAAGAGAAGAGTACAAAGGCAACATGCTTGCACACATCTTCCAAAAATTAGTTTTTCCTATTAGCTGTTATCAAAAAAAATGTTTTGTCAAAATGTACAGGAAAAAAACATCACCTATATAAGAAACGTAATGCAACAACTGGCATGATTTTCCATGACTGATGTATACCAGCAGTTCAGTATCATTCATGTAACTTAATCCAGTTGAAATCTTGGGGAGAACAAATCC
The DNA here is from genome assembly GCF_000690535.1 of Cariama cristata. Classification (NCBI taxonomy): domain Eukaryota; kingdom Metazoa; phylum Chordata; class Aves; order Cariamiformes; family Cariamidae; genus Cariama; species Cariama cristata. The sequence continues at coordinate 46,746 of NW_009605326.1, forward strand.
TTCCCAAAAAACTGAGAAATCTTCTTACAGTTTAAAAAAAATCAAGATGAATTCTACCATTATGGAAGCGCATCAAAACAACATTTATTTCACTGTTCATTTTCAAACTTGAAAACTGCCAGTAAAATCTGCAGCCATATTTCTCCGTTCTTTTTGCTTCCAATTTGTGTACCCTAAGGTTCCAGAAAGAACAAACATCGCCACTTCATTCAGATGAGAAAAAAACGCATGTTGCAATATGATTGCTTTTAATCACTTCAGCTGTAAAGCCAAAATCAGTAGTAATCTGAAAACTCTTTATATCAGCCATCTTCTTCAACTGCTTTGTATTTTAATGTACTTCCTGCTAATAAATTATGGCAAAACTAAAACAAACATGGATTAGAAAATTTTGCAACCGACTGAGGAAAGTAATGATGAACATCTAAGACTCCTAAGCAGTGGGGTTGCCTGGAATACAGCCAGGAATTTGCCTTTATGCCTTTGCATAAACTCTTAGTTACAAGCAATAAAGCTGTTGCATGATGCAGCTATTTCCAAGCAAATAGTTAAGGCTCCAGCATTTGAAGTGGGTTCTTAATGACAGTTCTTAAAGAAAACCACGGGGTTTCCTTCTAGCCCTCAACAGGTATCAAGGCAGGGAGGGAGAAGATATCACCTTCGGTTTTTGTTCAAAATGATGCCATTGTGCTCTATTCGTACATTTAGAAGCTTAATATCCAGTGTGGTTCCATTCTAGCCGATGGATTTGTACCACAGGAGATTTTAGTTCAAACAGAAGAAGGGTTCGGGGTGTTTTGGTACTTTGAACAACCTTTTTTTGTCCTGTTATTTGCAGCTGTTCAGGTTGCACTTTCCCACTCAGGAAGCAGATGCTTTGTATCATTCCCTATGGATACGTTACATATGGATTGAATAAACTTACAGCTATTTGAAGAGGCTTTCCTCGCTTTGCTTGTGATGACAGGGAAAGTAAAGGAAACGCATGTGTGTTTAACGCAGGCACCACAACTGCATAGCTTGCCACCAGCAAAACAATCTGTACACCCAGTAAACCATGAAACAACAGCCTTTCCTAATGTTATTCCATGCTTTTGGAGCTTTTCAGTCTTTCATCCTGATCCTTTCAGAGCAGCATTTTAAGTGCTTACACTCACTGCGATCCTGGTTGTGATATTAGTGTTGTCACATTCAGCCAAGAACAGAAGTAACCTATACATCGGCCCTTACATTTCTCGTCATTTACTTCAGCCTTGTTTTGAAACACTGCAATCACCAGCACTATTTATGTGTCTCTCAATGCTGTTCAACCTTAACCATTGCAAAGCAGGACCGGATTAAGACTCATAGTACGCAAGGTCTAATAATTAGCACTAACACCTCTCATTCTTCAAAGTGCTAGATAACTGAAGCTGGCACAATACCTGTTAGCACACAAACAGAGGACTAGGATCTCACGCTTGCAACAAATTTTTAACATTGCAAAGGGCTTTTCAAGTCAGATAAAGCTGCATTACTTCCACAGGTGGAAGTGATCTTCATCGTATTTTTAGCAGAACTCATGGTTAATGACTCAGAGCAGGCCTAACAGTACGCAGAACCACATCCCACAGTAAAACACTGGAACATTTGCAACCAAACAGCGCTTTTTTTTTTTTCCCCAGAAAATATTTTAAAATGTCAGTAGGGAGGACTTATTTTTAGTAGTCTAAAGTATAGGCTTAATTAATATTTTAAGGGCTGATTAAAGAAAAATCACCCACGTGATTATAAAACTGTGTAGTCTGTAAACTCCAATAACAACTCAAAGCTCCATTCTACGTAACACTGTAAAAATATTTTAAGATATTCTGCAATTTTATTTAACTATCAGGCTACAGTCAGATTACTGAAGAGATTTTCTTTTGCAATACATGTTCATATGCTTAGAAATACATTTTATTCTGCTCTTAGTATCAGTTACTAGCACTGGAAAGCAAGTTTCAATAGCAGATTTTTCTCTCTTCTTTAATTCAAATAGTAGTGAGTACTACCATAACTCAGACCAGAAATGCACTTTTGCAATATGAAGTCGCTTGGCTGCAAGAGTTTCAACAGTTTTCATAGTACAACTCTAGTATGTATCACTAGAATTCTGTATTCCACTTTAAAACCATATGTGGTATTTTCCTTGAAATTACCAGGGGCTAATTTTATTACGCCATCTCGAGTGTATTTAGCTGTGGTGTTCAGAAGAAGCAATAATGACTAATAGCCTCATCGTGGGATCAGAGTAGAACTTCAGTTATTTCTGCTTACTTTTTATTAGACTGGTCGCATACATTAAATACAAAATATATGATCAGCTTAAACAGAAAAAAATTATTTTATCATAGTAGATATTCCCTTGTCCAACAAATGTTATGTGCATCGTAGAGATTATTACGTCTGCATCTTGTAACTAAATCAATTCCTGAAAAAGCAATGTTTTTAATCATAGGAGGTCAAAGTTATACACTCACATAATCAGAGAACTTTTTGTAAGTCACATCATTAAAAGGTGGACATCCCTGACATACGAAATCTCTGAATCGAGTATGGAAAGAGGCCCGAAACACAGTTTGCAATAATTCTTGGCTATCCTTTTTTGCAAGCCATCCTACCTATTAGTAATGCTTGCTCTGGGGCAAGTTCAGCCCACGGATGAGGAAATAAATCAGAAAGAAGGAAATTAGAAGCATTTTTTATTCCAAATGTTAATTTTATTTTTATTTCAAAAGAAATTCTCGATATAGTAGCATAATAGATTTCTGTACCTATTAGCATAATACAGTGCAAGCCAAGTATCGACTTCTGCCCTTGGGAAGCTGAATTTCATCATTTAATTTGGAAACCATGAACCACACCACTGTTATCCACGAAAGTGCTGCACTCTCAGAAGAAATAAGATACTCCCAATACTAAAATGCATATTAAGAGAATCTTTTAAACAATACAGTTTCTTATTTTCTTAATTTTGAGGCACTCTAAAAGACGTTCTCAAACCAGTAAATAAATGGGCATATATGCACACAAAACCTAACTCCTTTTCAGTCACACAGTTATGAGTGCAAAGCCACTGCATAAAAACCTGATCTCTCTCAAAAGGCACCTTGCTAAAGATTTCAGTAAGTCTAGAAAAGCTTCTTTATAGGGTTTCAAAATGCTGGTTCTGCTGAAGTTAACTAATGACTTGTCGATCTCGGTGGTTCAATTACCCTTGAACAGAAAACTTCAATACAGATAGATTAACACCAGTTACTAATGTCACTGACATTAAGTCATGATGCTTCTTTCCTTTTTCTTCCAGCACTTTCCCATGAAAAAGTATCACTGGGATTATGTTCTTTTTCTCTTATTTCTTAAGCAGATGATTTATGGAATATCAACTTTAAAAGAAAGAACTAGGAGATACTTAGACTACCTTTTTCACATACCCGATAATCTCTGTTTTTCATGACTGAAGAGTTCTAAGAAAGAAGCCAGCAGGGACCTTTCAGTAAGCTTCAAGACAGATGTACTTTTTTTTTTTTAACTCAGGCCATATATTTAGATAACCAAATACAGACTTCTTAGTCTAAGTACATGTACCATATAAAGAAAAAAAAACAGACCTCTTTAAAAAGAAAGCTATGTAGGAGAAGGGCTAAAAGGAGAACTGCATAGTCTCACAAATGGTTTTTAAGATCAAAGGCTAAAAAAAATAAACTTATGTTTGCTGATTCTCCAATAAGACCCACTGTAACTGTGGCCTATTTTTCAGAGGGTTGTGTGATGTCCATAAATGCATTACATTGCCTTTCGTAACTTCCAGCAAGGCACACTTCTAATACTTAACTTGCATTTTTGAGGGACTAGTGGATAATGAGGATTCCTTCTTTATCTTTTGATGTGGCATGGGTGCAATTTTGAACTGAATATTGTATTGAGAAAACTTGAGTCCTCTCAAAAAATGCACAAGATTTTGACTAATATAGCTTAAAATAAGTGTGTCCGAGTTACAGGTTTACTCTAATAGCTGGCTACTAAGTAGCTTCATTTACCTCTCCTGAAATACAGGAAGCTCTGGTTATTCATGTAATACAAAGTACAAAGCCATATAAGATTCTGATATAATATTGCTGAAATCAACAAAAAGAGAAAGCAAAAAAATGAGACGTTTCCTTTCTAGAAGACCCGGTGACTTTTTTTGTTAATAATATATCGATAATATTATTCATAACCCTGTAATATTAGAGTATATCCTTGGCATTTTCTTTGCTCAAAGACATGGTACTTTTCAGGGATTTACTTATTGCAAGGTTATTCATTGATGTGCAGTACAACAAATGCTGGTTGAACAAAAGAAGGTACAAAAAAGCGAAGCACTGTAGTTTTTGCTGTATAGAACTTGAGCTTTCCAATTCCACACATGTGCAATAAGTTAAAGAAAAAAATTAACAGGTGACACTTAGGGCCAACCATCCTCTCCATGCACTGACTTGTAAAAGAAGTAGAATACTAAAAAAAAAAAAAAAAAAGAAAAAAAAAAGAGAGGTATTCAGAATGAAATCTTAATTCCACTGACTTCATCGCCTGTGCCTACATTTTCACCCTGAGCAACTCGGAGCCAAGCCGATAGCGCCAGAGACACATGGGGAGGGAGAAGATAGAGTATCCAGATAATGACTCTGAAATCTCAGCAGCTTGCATTTCCTACCACCTCCCTGATGAAGAGTTAGGGTTTTTTTAATGTTATGCTGAGTAGAAAGCCACATTTTGTCTATATTTCTTCACAATCTGCATTACCCCAAATGTAAGTTAGCAGTTTCTTTAAAATGTACAGGAGAAATGGTACTTTTTCACCAAAGGATGGGAGAGAGCGAAATGCTTCTGCCCCCTGCTTCTGACTGCCATCCAAGAAGACACTTAAACTCCTCAGACGTCAAAGTTACCGCCCTGCCAGTCATTTGTTCATGGTGTGTGCTTCAGCAAAATGCAGCTGGGTGATCAGAACTCCACTTGCCATAACACGGACAAAAGGCACTTATTCAGTGATGATAGGGAGCAAAATATTATTTCCAAGCCAATGTATCTTAGGAACAATTCCAGCTACACGGATCAACTTTTCCAGGGTCAGAAACGTCCATGAATAGATTAATAAAAGATGGTTTTGGCTCTTTGTAAAGAAACTTTTTCAGTTTTGAAGGGTGTTTTATAAAATGACCACTTCAGTGTTCGGTACAGTGGAAGCAGACCTTCCTTCCCAACTCAGTCACACCTAGCATTAAATCCAAAGCATCGATTTTTGCGCCTTGTGAGATTACTGTCAGTAGAAGGACCTGCACTATGTGTGCCTATAACAGCGTTTCCTGCTTAGACATTCACAGTTCAGTGTGGTAACAGCAACAAACGTTTCCAGTGGGATGCAGACTGATGCCTGTACTGCTATTGCTCTTTCAATAAAGTTGCCTTTCAAAATCCCACTGTGACAGTAAACACAGCACAACGATATGAAGCATCAGAGGCAGTGCCTATATACAGCATATGAATCATATCTACAACTAGGAGTAACTCACGTTCACTCTCTAATGTTGATGTTACAGTATATAACAGATCTCTAGCAGTCTAAAGCATTGTCACAGATAAGGCCATAGGAACAGAGGGACACGTAGGGCTCTCTCCCAGTGTTGTAATTCTTTTCATGTAACTGACTAAAATTAGCAATTTTCTTTTTCTCAGGAACTAATTCTGGGTTTATATCTGCTACTCAGGAATTCTTAATTGGTTTTAATTGCTTTTGTAGCTTTTTAAATGTAGCTTTTGAACTGCAACATCCCTACATGATAGCGATGAACATGTGCCCATTTACATTCAAAAGCACTACTGGACAAAAAAGACTATCCCAAAATTTCTTCCTCTGTGCCTATCTGAACTATCATATGGAAACTCAGCACTGTCATAACTCATCCTGCAGCTGTATGTCCAGATTTGAGACTTTACGCCAGGGTGACACTCGGGCATCGACAACCTGTGTCTGTCCCCTGGGAGAGCAGGCAGTTCCCTTCTCAAAGACAGAGCAGAAGCTGCTCAACTCGGTTTTTTTAGGCAGTAAAACTGCAGCCTCCATTTTCTCTTCTGTATTAAAGATCTTAATGTAGCCAACAGCAACAGTATAAAATTCACGGCACTCTGGAAGGGCACAGAAGCGCAGAAGAGTTCAAGAGGCTCTTTTTACATCCTTTCCTATGAATACATTCAGCACGGAACTGGAGTAATTTGATCTTGTGTGCATACAAACATCAATAAATACACACTGTTTTACAGGTCTTTTATGTATTAAAGTAAGCCCGTAAGAAAAGAAAAAAAAGTAATGTTCCTTATATACAGTATTTTAAAAATTTCAGTGAGCCATTAAGATGCAGGCATAGTTTTTTCTGTTTTGCACTCTATTTTCTCCTCTATTCTGATTTTTATATGCCACAGACTGCTCTTCTCCAGTCATGCTACTTTGAACTATGTCTGTTGCTCTAAACTCATGGTCTAGCCAGACCATTTCCATGTCTAGCCAGACCGTTCCTAATGGCCATATCAAAATACCAAAGGCCAGGAAAAAACAGAACAATATGCTTTCATGAACCAACACTTCACAACTCCAAACCAATGCACTAAAGTAAATTTTTAAGTAAATAAGACAAGCTACTGAGTGTCTGTTCCAGAGAAGGAAACCTGACATACAGTGCAACTAAAAAACTCCACATCATTCTTTACCCTGGCTTGCCAGGGTGCCTTAGTAGGTACTAAGCTGCTATACCTGTGGCTAATATAGGATTCTAGCATCCCAATGAAGTGTTTTGAGAAATGATGCCAAAGATCGAGTGACTTCAACCACCCAAGATGTTTTTTATAGCTCTAAAGCACTGAAAATTGGAAGAAAGGTCATTACTATACTTTTACAGGGGACTCCTGGGCACGCCATCGTAAATTGCTGTTCAGAGCTCCACCTACTTGGAGTTCTAAAGTGACTCATAACTTACTCGGAAGAAAAGATAATGCCAAACAAAATAAAGCAAGTTAAATACAGTATTGTTAGGTTTTCAGGAAGAAGAGAAGTTAAACATCCTTGAGTTAGTAATTACTTTGCAGATGTACTTTATTCTAGAGTCCTGCCACAGATCATCTTCACCAGACTAGAGTCAGAGTTTCAAAGCACTGTAAAGCCTATTAAAATGGAAGGTATTTTTTGATACTAATTGGAATTAAGCAACGAGTTGGCAATTTTACATGGTATAATATAAAGGCCTGCTCAGTAACAGCTTAAACATTTACCCAAAATTGCTACACGAAAGTTTATAGCTTTGATGTCCTCCTAAATCATCACTAGTTATATACCAGTTGAAAATGCTGATGTTACTGAACTCTAATATGGTATTAGAGATAAAAATGGAAAAATATCACATCACAGACCAGAAAACATAGGATATGTGGTCCACGGAAGGTTTTTGGCCCTCATCACTATTTGGAGTAAAACCTTCTCATTTCTATCAGCATCATGGGCTATCAGAAATGTAAATGTAAACTGTACCTTAGAGTAAGTATAAAACCAAAACATTTCCTTCCCCTAGAAGAACAATTTCTGATAGCTACAAAGATGAATATGCAAGCGGGGGGGGGGGGGGGGGGGGGGGCGCGGG
>NW_009605326.1:54467-61798 GCF_000690535.1 Cariama cristata
TAATTCTGCCCCAGTGCCCACGTTTTTAGTCTTTTTCAGAATTAGTGTATGGAAGGCGAAACACATTGTTCAAAGTTATAAATCACAATGAATGAACACAGATGCATCAGCAGGACAATGATGCTGGAGTTCAGCCTCAGGCATATGAACATTCGCATGCCAAATTAAATATCAGAACATGGAAAAAATGTTCTCAGTAAATACACTAAGACCATACTTAACACCATACACTCGACTGATTAAGGTGAATCCAATACTGAACTTGTTCAATAGCCAAAACTTTTGATTTCACTGAACCACAATGACTCTCAGCATATTCTGCCACTTTACCACTTTGTACTGTCCTGGGATAAACTCCCTGTGCCTCTTCAAGAATTTGCGTAAAAAATGAAGTAGTACTTGGCTGCACACTTGTATACCCCGCCAGTGCAGGAAAACCAGTTCAGACAGGAGAAGACAAATGGGGTTTGATGGATCTGGAAGAAATGCTGCCCTCTGCCTAACAGACAGTACAGCTGAAAATGGGACAGGAGAGGGTTATTTTGCTTCAGTGCCAAAAGCATTTATTCAATCTATTACTTGAAAATAAATAACTCTATAGAAAGCATACAAGTTAATGCCAAGCTTTAAAAATATTCTTTTCTCAGTTGAACGCTTTCATAAAAAGTGCCTGATCTTGCTGGGTACTGCCTACCACAAAAGTCTGTCTGGAGAAGCAGGCAGGCTCGGTTTGATCGCTGTCTTGAGCTTCCCCTGCTCCATCCACCCGGAGATTTTCCCTGGCACACACGCTGGTCATCCCATCCACCCTTTCCATCCCATAGCAGTGAAGCTGGTGTGTGTTGCACACTCCAAGAGGGCAGGCGTTTATTCTCGCACACTGGGAACGGCTCCTCAAAACTTTACTAGTGGCCCTGTTCTCTCACTTAAAAGATTCCTAATGAGGCAGCACCTACTGTCCATCTCCTTTCAGTGTCTATGCAAACTGCCAAGCTCCTGTCTCATTCTCGCCTCTACTTCTTTCGAGAAAAACAAGAAACAGCTTTAGCTTCTGCCAGCCGTGAGGATACTGCCATGGTACACGTGACAAGCTTACTCCAACCCTTAATTTTTAGACAGGACAGACCCATGTCCAAATCGGCACCAGTGGGATTCAACCTTGGGTTAATCGATCCTTTGCCACCAGAAGGATGTGCCACCAGCGGCTGGCTGACACATGGCCCGCAGGCAGGGCAGCCAGGACACTGCTTTGTGTCCCCTCTCAGGCAGGGACAGAGACTGGCCCCAAAACCAAGAGGAGGGAGCATGCACCAGCAACCCCGCGGCTGGGACATCTCTTCGCACACGTGCCCACTCCTGAGTGGACCTTTTCATGAAGTGTTTCACAGAAGCTGAAGAGACTTCAAGCTGAGCTGCAGATGAATAAGACATTGATTTTTGTTGTGTCTAGAGACTGGAGTAATTGGACATGTAAATACTCTGTGTTTACAACTTTAGAGAGTGTGCTTTGGGGTAGATTTTATAAAAATCTGCCACAATCTTTGAGCACTTCATTTTCCAACTTGAATGTTATTTTAGGATTTGGGGGTTGTTTGCTTGTTTTAAGAAATGTATTTGGGAGTTTTACACAGGACAGACAGATTACTGTGTGTCCTGCTTAATATTTGGCTATATTCAATTCATTAAATCATTTTTCTCTTCTCGGCGCTGAATTTATTCCAACCTAGAGGAACACAACACTCCCTTGTAGCCTGAACTGATAACACATGCTGCTATTATAATGATTTTTTTGTTTGCATTTTAGAGAAATTTGTTCCTCCTTATGTCCACCAAAAATAAAATAAGCATACATAAAGTCTCAGGAGTAAATTGGACTTCATGACATGATAACATCAAACAGAACTTCTTAGAAGTCCATTCATCTTGTGCTGCATTTCTTACAGTTATAAAACAAGACTTCCATATGGGTCATGGGTATCAGAACATGAGACAAGATGAAAATTAAGATACTTCCACACAGTGAGTCAAACTGTATAATAAGAGACTTCAGTGCAACATCCAAAACAACTTTGGCCTCAAAAAGTTAGCGTGGAGAAAGTAGAGGCATCACCCCGTGAACAGGGATTGCCTGATAGATTTTGGTTCCTTTTTAAAAGGGATACAGGTTCAGAAAAATACCACCTCTGTCAGATAAACACAACCACAACCACCAAATCCCTACAGCTGGGCTCTCAGGTACGGGGCAGGCAAAAGGCCTAGAAGGGGGGAGTGCAAGGCACAAAACTTGTTCTTCTATTTACAAAAGAAAACAGAAAGCCTCAAATGTTTATTTGCTGTACCCAAGCTCTTTAGAAAGTTCTTTAAGACATAGAATAACTCTTATTTTGAAAATTAGTATGAAAGATTCACATTAAATTCACAAGTCAATTCCAAATATGAACAATCATTTTTTTTATATTGATTTTACTGAACTTTTCAGTATCACTGGTGAATTTTACTTTAACATTTTTTTGTAGTATATAAATTTCAGTTTTTATTGATGAATAATACAGCTTTATTTCTTTTGAGAAATCTTGGGTTTGTTACATTTTTTCTATTCACTGGGGGTTTTTTCTACATTGTTTATCAAAATATGCTGATGGCATCCAATACTACGCAAGACTTCAGACTTGCATAGCAAAAATTGCTTCTAGTTCATGCTGCATCATAAATTGGGGGTTTGCTGAACTGCCTATACTCGTGTTTTATAAACACAAAAAACCTCTTCATGCACCTTTGACATACACCTTTGACTCAAGTCACTGAATGGCAACTTTATGTTGATCATATTTCCCTTACTACTCCCAACTCCTTATTTAGGAAATAACATTATTCTTTCCCATTATTCTGGCTTATTTCTATATGTTTTGATTTTTTTTCCTTCAGATCACCGCTCTTTTTCCTATGGTATTATCACACATTTTACGCCTACCTTGAATTTACTTCCCTGTGTTTATTCCAGCTTTTCTTTATATTCTATACCAACATTTCCTCGATCATACTTCTAGTGACAGAAATTGGTGTTGTGATCCATAAAACCAGGCTTTTATAGCTTCTGATTCCTGCCAGATGGGTTGAAAGAGTGACAGTGGCAAAGGTAAACAGGACAGTAAACGAAGGACTACATCGTCAATATTTCCTCTCCTTCAATTTTACTGCCTATTCTGACTGTGTCAAAGCAAAGTTAAAAAACATCAATTCAGATTTAATAATTTTCTTGTCAGCTGAACAATCATACTCCTGTAACTGCATGTTTTAGCATGCCTTTTTCTTAGGGATCTGTCTTACATTCAGTCCAGAGCCTCTTTGTTGGGCCATTCCATGAAACGGTACTCAGTGAAAAAAGTCTGTGTCTAATGAAAAGCTGTTCAGGCTGTCCTGTGCTCAATCATCTTTCTAATCAACTTGGAAAAACACGTTTGAGTCTTCTTTTATCATTTCTCCAACTGAATAGAGAATTATTTCAAATTTCCTTCATTTCTATAATTAGAGTCGTTCTAACAATTTGTACCTCAAAATCCTCCAACTTCTTAAGACATATACACTCCATTATATCTCAATGGTCAGTTCAAAAGGCAATTTGCTTCAACACATATTGTGAGAATTAAATCATTTAAATATCAATGAGTAACAATTACACTGGAAGCATTGCTTACAATAAGGACAGATTTTAATACAGATTTACAGCCTGTTCATTAAGATTTGACTTTAAGTGGCACCGGCACAAAATTTGATGTTATTCACTGTAATTTCAAAATAAATCCCCCAGACCAAGTTATTAATTAGTTCCTTTTGCACTAAGGACAAAGACAGATCCACAATCTGAAACTCAAACCTGGTGTGTAAATATTTTGGAGTACTGCATTGCAATCACTCCCTCAAAGCACCATAAAGAGCGACAGAGGACTGTCAGAGCTTCACTGGGAAATTCCACCTTAGCTTCCGTGCACAACAGAACTGAAATAATGGGGCTCTCTGGAATATCTGGACATCCCAAATTCTAAAGACACATAATGTAATGATATGAAAAATTATTCAGTTCAAACATTCTGAAAGTGTTTTATTGGAAAGGAGAAATTGTTTCGTTAGTACTCTGTCAAACAATAGTTATATTGGACAGTTCCTGTCCAATATCAGCCTTAGGGCTATTTTACTTTAAATGTTCATTGTGTTGAAATCATTGAATTATTTTTTTGTTGCTGTTCAAGCTTTTTTTTGTTTTGGCACATTCGTCCTATGGTAACCTGCTTTAGAATAAAATTGCTGTGAAACTCTTATATCTTTGAGAAAGGTATTCCTAGACATATCCACTTTTCCTTCTCCTGAAGAGCTACTCAGAAAACCAACTCATCTCATAGTTTCTCTAATATCACGCACTAGCAGGAAATTACACCACTTGCTGGAGATCAGGCCTTATTTTGCAGCAGCAGGAGGAAACCTAAAGCACCACCAATCCAAATAGATTAATATTATTCTATCCAATTTTTAGATGCAGAACTGAAGAATTGAAAAAAAAAAAAAGATCACATAACTCAATCGTCAGAAACGGGTTATTTCATTGAATTTGCCGGGACCTATCCTCCAATTAATATCAATCTTTTGGAAGACTGAAACCCCTATGTAACTCTGAGAAACAGAGTCCTCTGGAAGGGCTCCTGAGGACTGAGCTCTGTTCATCCGTACATTTCTTTGGTAGCTGACCCAACATCCCCTGATCCCCAGACCCTCACAAGCTGTAGCCAGATGCTCAGGGACAAGGCAGTACCAAGGAATAAGAAAAGAAACCGTGCTACTAAGACAGAAAACCACAATAAAACCAGAATTGCTCTATACTTGCAAGAATTAAGAAAATATGCTCCTTTTTACATCTGTGCAACCCTCTACAAAAAACACGCTGCCAACTTGTTATTTTATAGACGGCAATGATCTTTACCAGGCCAGCTAACATCTTTCTTTAGTCACGTGCATTTCTTGCATTTTAATAACAGCATACATTTTCATGGTGTATTCTGCTATAATGTTATTCATGTACACTAAAATGGAAATTCATAAATGAAATTTTAAATTCCTTAAATGAAAACATTCAAAATTAGTAAAGCATTTTCTATTCAATATTTCAGCCATTATTTGTAGAGAACGGCTAGAAACCATCAAGACCTTCCTGTGACAAACGTTTTCTGTATTTGCATGATCAATGTCAGAAGGTGTGTGCTAATTACTGACATTTATTTCAGTTCTATCAGGAAATAGTAACCACTAATATTATTGTAACCATAATACAACTGTCCCACATATAGTCCCATAGAAAGCAGGAAAAACACATTTGATGTACAAGCTCTAAAAACCAGGAAATGAAAAATCAAGCCACTAGTCAGTACACATGTCTTAATCCTTTCCCAACAGCCACATATCTTCAACAACAACCTATAAATTTCGCCAGCAATCTTAATTCTGTCCTCCTCAATTTCCAACTGCTAAATCTATTCTCCACCAAATTGCCTTCACTTCTCAGAACAGTAGTATAGGTTTTATAAAAGAGTTTGGATAAAGAAGGACAAGAAGAGTGACTTGAATAACAAGAAAGAACATTACATTTTGTACTACTGCAATTCAGTGCTGACAAGCATCTCGTGGTCAAGCAGTTGCTATTTATTGGACCCAAATGTGCCAGAAATTGAGCAGAACAGCCTCTAATGTTCAAAATAGTGTGCACATTCTATCGCACACAGAAGCTACATAAAACCAGCAAATGGCAAGAACTGAATCTTATATTAGTGACTACTAAAAATTCAATTTTAAAAATAAAAGCTATTTGTTTCAGGCTTACATGAAATTTCTCTCAAAACTGTATAATTCAAAAGGTTTTTAATGAAATATCAGACAGCATTCTTCAGATTGCCATGAAGTTTTCAGCCATACTCAAATTTCAAAAACTCTCTTCTAATATATTATGTACAAACAAAATACAAGTTGTTGAGCTTTCATATTGAAAGGCCACCTACTTTTAGAGGAAAGAAAAAAGTTTCATTTAAGTCCTTCCTAAAACAGAGTCTGAGAATTCTCTTCAAATCTGGTGTGTTGCTTAGACCACAATAAAATTCCGAAGACCTTCAGTATAAGGTTAGCTTTCTAATATATTACATTCCAGAGAATAAGATAAGTAATTTCAAAATAATATGACGAGATGATGGTAATGACTTCTTAAAGAAAACAAGATCCCCTTTGAGTTAGTTCTAAATGAACCTTTCAACGACAACTCATTGTTGAAACCAAACCCTTTATCATCTACAGCATTTTCAAATGATGATAGTGAGTTACTGCACGATTATATTTTATGTTTGGATTCCTTACCCCCCTAACACTGCAAGCTCAAGAGGAGTGCTCCATTCAGAAGGAACTCATCTTTCTACAAAAAGAGATCAATACAGCTATGCTCAAAGGCTCATCTCAGTAAAATTTCATAGTCCCCTACTAAGTCTTGCACTTCTTTCTCAAATGGTGTCACACCATCATCTTCATTTTATTGATAAGACAAGAACGATAAGGAAGAAGTGGGATTGCAAGCTGCTGCCCTGTAAGGTAGCTTTTTACCACAGGGGCACTACTGAAAGACAGACACAGATTAGAGCCTAACCTAATTTCAGAAACATTGCTTTAATTAGAGAAACAACATGCATATAGGTTGGTTAACCTCACCTGTAAGTAGCTCTGGAACAGTAGATACTTAAAAGGTGAAATATTACAAATTAAAGTAATTAAAAGATTAACAAAAGTGAAAGGTAGAATAATACAACATGCACTTGCATTACCCTGATACAAATTTCTATGACCAAGATTCTCGGTTTCTCCACTTGCTTGCACCTGCACACACACACATATATATGTATATGTACCTGGCTCACTTAACCTACCCCAAGCTAGTCCAGCTTGCTATTTGCTAGTGACAGACACCGACACTCACCCGCTGCACCAGCACCCCGGGCACACTGGTCCCCACGACCCACACTCGGACTCCAGTGGCTGGCACTCAGACCTCCATGCACACACATGCACACAGAATAGAAAGAGTCTCACCCAGGAAAGCAGTGAGAAATGGAGTTTAATGAGAAGACAGGACCCATCATGCTGATCAGGCGCGTGGCACAGCCAGTCACACCAACCAGCCTGTTTATATGCAGCCAGTCCTTTTTATCCCCTTACCTCCCAATTTTCCCATATCTATGCTTCCCCAAATCTCCTTGGTTCCTACCTCTCCCCACCTTTGGTTCCTCCTCTAAACATCCCATAAGTCT
>NW_009605326.1:61934-84729 GCF_000690535.1 Cariama cristata
TGAGGCTGGGGACAGCCCTGGTAGGAGCTGAGTTGGGGGCCCCATTTCCCAGACTGAGTTACTGGGGTTCCCCTGCCTGCCGCTGTGCCTCTGGGCTCCTTTGCCTGCGTGTGTGTGTGTGTGGAGATGAGCCTTTATCACACAACTTAACATAAGCTACTTCCCTTTTTCCTGCCTCTCATCCTTCTTTGAAAACATCCCGTTTCTCTCTTTTCTTCCCCCCCCCCTTTTTTTTTTAAACAGGGACACAAATACTGGATTTACATTCTTTTATATCACAAGTGATTAATGTACTGATGATTTCCACACCCAATGCCTCATTATTTTGGAAGTGACATCTCAGTGGGCCCTTCTCCAAGTCTTCTCAAACTGTGCTCCAACCATATGCCTTAAGCAAAAGTTTTGCTGTTTTACAAGCTTTTATACAGAATATAATCAATATGAAGTATTAACTGTACCTGTATTGACTTTATCCTATCATTTGTTGCTCACTTCTTCAGAATACCCATTGAGATTACATATGAAACATCAGTACAAAGGGCAAAGTCGTATCACATAGTATTCACTACACTGCTTCATCCTGTTCTTAGTTTTGTGTGTTTGAGAAATCAGAGTAGATGACTAAAGCGATAATGTGCCCCTTTAAAATATTCTGTATTTGACACAGAATAAATCTTACTTAATATGCTCTCCTAACGCTGCTTTTATTCTCTCATATGCAAAAAGAAAACTGTTCAACATAGTTTTCGCCTATAATTCATGAAAGTCATAATTTCCATTTGTACTCTTTTCCTTGAAGTGTACATCACCATGAAGCATTTGTGACAGTTAACTTTTAAAATAACCTGTGTACTTTTACTCACCTTATTTCTATGATGAGAGACCTCACAGCAAGGATGGAATAACAATATGGAAACTAACCATCTAAACCAACTGGACACACTTTATTGAACTCTTATTGCTTCCATGTGTAAGAGGAAACTAAAGCCAATTGCAACCCCCAATTTTGGCATTCTCAGTATGCATTGTATCCAGCAAAAGAGAATTTCACTTTTCATTTTTATTTTTACAGCACACTGATATTAGACATATGGACTTAACTTGATCATTTAGAGATCAAGTGTTTTCACTGAATAAAAAGAGCAAGGTCTTTATTATGCTTAAAGCAATACTGTTCTTTAAAAAGTTGTAATGCTTTGTAAATATTATTTTAATGTCTTTTGCAGTACGAACATTCTTAAAAATAACTGGTATCAAAATTTTAGCATGGATCGTAAAATCTTCAAGAACGGATATAAACAGTAACGACAATATGGGTATAACATGGATTCAAGTCAACTAATTTGTATGAAAGAAACGTGTCATGGATAAATTCAATGCCAAAGAGTTATACTCCAATTTATTCTGAGGTAGCATGTGTGATAAATTAACTAATATTTCTCAAGATACAAATCCTAGTTTCTTAGAAAATATGAATATAAAATTATGAGCTACTATCATGAAACAAATACTTGCTTTCAATATTTACAGAAATAAATAGCCCTTTTAATAATGCATTTTAAACTTTGTTTTCTAAAGAAGTAGTATTTGTCAAGATAGATCTCTGATATGAAAAACAACCCCAAGATGGATCAATCAGATAAGTACCTTTCTTAGTGGAGGTCTGAGGACATTAAATACTCATTTTGTAATTTCAGCATTATATTGAGCATCCCATGCTCTTCCAATAATATTTACCGACAAGCTTTTTTTCTTTTCAACTCACTTGTTTCTCCAACACATATGCTTTCTTTTGTTATGCCAGTAAATTACAAGATTGCTGCATGGCTTAGAATAGCTTTCTCCTCAAGTGTTAATAACAACATAAGACACTAAAAGACAGGCTCTTTTGGTTGAGTTTATTTCACATTTTTGTAAGAATTTAAGAAAAATCATCACTTTCAACACTCACTGTTGGCAGTACCTTATGATTTTACTAGATTTATTTTAATCAAATAGGCTACCTATAAAAGATGGGACGTCAAATACTAATTACTTAGAAGGATGATAAATATTCTTCTTAAAGAAGATAAAATTTTGGTAGAAAAAATGAATGACTTTCATATAATCATTTTAAAATTAATACAATTTCTCTTTAAAAGAAATTGTACCACAACGATCAAGAAACATAGTTTTCCGACTCCTTATGCATATTTAATACAAAATTACATTCCCAGAACAATTAACTCTATTCCTTCCTACAAAAAGGCTAATTCCCAAGCTTTAACTACTGTCAGTATGATTTATATTTTGTGAATTTTAGAATCCCATTTCTCTCTAGTCCTATAATTTAACTACTCTAAGAACAGAATAATCAGAAAATAGTAATCAGATGGTGACAGACACAATTAGTTTAGATGTTTCTATAAACCAGTATCACTGATGCGCACAGGAAAGAAATCAAGTTAAGGGGAAAATCTGTATGCAAGTACACATACAAAACATGTCAGAAAGCTCAAAAGGACTTCCAAAAAGGTTAAAGTCTATCACTCCAGACAATTGATACTGATGTACATCTCAACCTTTCAAACCTATTCTGCACATATAAGCTCTACACACGTGTGAGCACCTCCACAGCTACACATGAACGACTTCTGCAGACTACTTTCCTCATGAGGTCTCTGAACACGATGTCGAACACCACATTATACTGTACTGGACCTGGGTGCTTTTTCTGTGTCTGATTTCAACATCCCTAGAATGTATTTTTAAGAAGTTTTGGGGAAAAAAATATGAGAAAGATTAAAACCCTTACATTAAAAACAGACTATACAAAGATTTTTTTCTTTGCACCTGACAGCGCATCCTCCCTGCTTTTCAGTGCAAGTTAAGTATTTTAGCTTAGCAGATGCTACACACAGTGCCTGGTAGGTATATGGTTTCTCAGCTGTTCAGATAAAGTAACACAAGCATCCAAACTGAAATTTAATAAAAACGTAAAAGAGAATAACTTATAATATTAAAACCTCAACTTTTAATGTAGTAATAAATATTCCTTCTATAGGTAAAGAAATTCAGCCATGTAGAACACTTAAATACAAATAATCTGTGTACCTGGACTGTGGAACTGATTTCAGACGCAAATCCTCCTGTCAAGGGAGCCTCATGGCTAATCAGCAATCGCCCAGTCTTCACCACTGACTGAAAAGGAAAAACAAATCCCAAAATTGTCATCAAATTACAGCTCTTGTGATTTCTTACTTGTATTACCTGTGGAATATATAAAATATGTGACATTATTAACAGTGTTAGAATGTAGCTAGTTTTCCCCTCTTGCATTTTCACTGAAAAATAAATCATTCTAGAAGTCTAAATTAAGTAATTAATAGGATTTTTTTTTATATTTAGTATAAATTGTTTACATCTTCCATTCCATTTTAAGCAAATATGAAGAACAGAAATTGATTCCATTGAAGATGAATTTACCCTATTAATGCAAACTGTAACACTTCCGAAGGAGGATAAAGATTTTAACAAGAATTCAGTAAAAACTTGGATCCTGAAAATATTAAAAGACACACATGTAAAGAAAACCTTTAC
Organism: Cariama cristata; assembly: GCF_000690535.1. Lineage (NCBI taxonomy): Eukaryota > Metazoa > Chordata > Aves > Cariamiformes > Cariamidae > Cariama > Cariama cristata. The sequence continues at coordinate 65,514 of NW_009605326.1, forward strand.
TGATAAGATATCTCTGCACAATGTCATGAATCACAACTATTCAGAAAGCAAAACTGTTAAATAAAAATTTTAACAAGAGAAGAATCATGTGGATTAATGCTGCTTAATTAAGTTTTACACAGAAATTTGAAGCAACATTGGCTAATTTTAAATCTCAATGTTTGTGTGGTTTTTGTGATCTACTTTCATAGCACAATACATGCAGAGGGTGATCTAAGTATCTTTCAATCAAAAAAAAAACTGGGTTCATTGTGAAACAAAACAATGAAAGCAAAATATTTTTAATCTGATGGAGTATAAAGCTTCACCACACCCAAATATCTTGAAGTTAATTGCAACTACATGCTAAATTGCCTAGAATCGAACAATATCAGATACTTTTAGTCAGAAATATGGCAGTAAAGTCTCACTTGTCATAATACACATTTTATAATTTCATAAGGTGCGTAAAAAAGTTTCACAAACTTCTAGAGTTGCAAATCAGGAAAAAAAATAATCAGAATAATGTGTATGTTAATCCTTCAAGAACAGTTACAGTCTGATTTTTAAGATAAGTACATAGCATATGGCTGGTGTACCATTGGTCAACTGGAAAAGCCCAGGATCGTGCTAGGTATCAGCTCAGACTTTCTTAATCCTGTGATCTTCAATTTAATGTCTACACCAGCACATTCTCCAGTCGGGTAGCTCCATGTTGTCTACATGACAGAATACATAAAGGCAATGCCTTAATTACACAAGTTTTTTTCCCTGATTTAAGTACTTTTCTAATTCTTTTGCTTTTCTAGCAATGACTCACTTGATGGCTCTAAGAAGCTCACCCACAGATGTACTGGCAAGTCACAGGCCTATAAACAAGATGAGCCGTATACAGTACTATGAAGTGGTTTGACAACATTCAGAGCTAAACAAAACAGGAAAAGGTATTTCAACACTTGGAAAGTAATCCACAGTTACGTAGGCCATTTCTTGAATTTCTTTTGCCAACACTGGAAACTCGTATCTACAGAGCAGAGGCATTAACTGCACTATAAATCTGTCCAATGCATCAAAACGACAGTTCAATGAACAAAATGTACACTCCAGTTTTAAGCTGGTATGATAAAATTGATACAATCAGTTTTAAGTTGCTATGGTAAAACTGATACAATTACTCAATTTTAAAGTTTTCTCTGAGACTCCTCTTTTATTTTAAACAAAGATTTGCATATATTTGTTCTGAGAGGTTCACACTTTGAAACATTACAAACTATCATTAAAGTTACAGATTTGGTTTCTCAGAATTTAATAGCATGAAACAGGCACTGTTAGAGTGCATATAAGAAAATCCACACGGGATCAGACCAGTAATCCAGCAGTCCAGTACCCTGTCTCCACACTGGAGACAATTTGATGTTTAGAAAAGGGTAAGCATAGGGCCTTTAATGTGTTCCTTCACTATTTCTCAGCCTCCAACTATTTTCACACCACAGGTTTCCCAAGTCCAATATGGTTTCTTGCTCTAAGTAACTGATAACTTTTCTTGCATCAATTTATCTGTTCTCAAATTGAACCCACATAAACTAAAAAGGAAAAAAAAAATTAAAAATCTCATTTTGGAAACCTGCTTCTCCTATATGAGAAACCCTTATTTTTACATATGATTCCCAAGGGCTTCAAGGATTCCTTGCCTGTAGGAGTTTAAGAGTGAGCAAGCAGTTGTGATCACCAAGCATTGCATACAAGTATCTCAGCTCTGCTAAAAAGCACTATATATCACTCCTGGTAGGAATGCATGCCAGCACAGCTTCTGTGCTTTTAGTACCCATCCTAGCTTGTTCAAGGTCAGTGTGGATACCTGTATCCAATTGTGCGATGTAGAAATACCTTAAAAATTCTCCTTAAACCAGCATCAAAATGAGCAGAAATTAACTATACTGCACTGCAAATGGAGTCTTGGACTTTAAGGATGGATGCAAGTATTGCGACTCCTGAATATTACAGGCTCCCCTGCATCAATTTCTACTTCACATTAACACTTGTTCCTAAACTACAGTGAGTCTTTCAGAAAGACATGCAAACGTAATTATGGTATTTCCAGTGTTTGCAAACACATCACAGCTATTGCTAAGTTGTTCCAGTGTTTAACTGCCTTCCCTGTTAAAACTTTGCACCTTATTTCCAAACTAATTTGGCTGACTCCAACTTCAAGCTGTTGGTTCTTATTTTACTTCTGTTTGCTAGATGGAGAAGCTATCTATTATCACATTTCTGCTCCCCACATGAATACGTTAAGATTGTGATCAAATGATCTCTTAACCACACTTTTGCTAACCTAAGCAGACTAAGCTCTAAATCTTTCACCATACAGCACACTTCCAATTCCTTCATCATTCTTACAACCCTACTCTGAATCATCTCCAGTTTTCAATGTCCTTTTCGAAGTACGCTCATCTGGAACCAACATTCCAGCCTTTTCAGGACAACGCCAAATACAGAGATAATATAACCTCGGTACTGCAGCTCTTGGATGTATGAGGCCTTTTGGCTGAAGCATAACAATATCAGTCCAGCTTCAACTGATGAGTGTGATTCCCTGTTCTTGGGAAAGAGTGTTTTGTCCTTAAAGGATAACTGCTTCCTGGAATAAAGATGGAAATATAGCGTGCATTTATTTCAAGATACAAAATTATTTTTGGATATGCTAAAAAATATATTGTGTGTCTGAACCCAGCTCATTAATGAACCTATCTTCTCTTTATCAGTTACTGTCTATTTTTATTTCTTTATCCAGCTGTTTGTTATCTCTAATTTTTTATCAGTAATGGTTTTAAATGTTTCCCTTATCTTTGACAAAAATACTAAAAAACAGGGTAAAAACCCAACTCTGCAGGACCTCATGACTTCACTATTTACATTTACTAACACTGCCCTTCTATGCCATACAGTTAAAGTCAGCGCAGCACTAATGCCTTACTTCTCAAACTATGCTAATTTGTTTTGTGAGCACCTATTAATGTGTTCTCAAACAATGCTAAATTGTTGATCATGTATTTTTAAGTTATTTTTGCCTAGCTGCTTTTCTTCCTTGTTAATTTGTTCCTAGCTTTATAGATCATTCTTCCTAATTGATTTGGTACACAGGGTTTTTTTGTGGAAAAACTGCTCCATAAGGTTTCAGACTAATAAACTCCTGGTCAAGAGATACTTGGTTCAGCAAACATATTGCGTCTCTGTATGCCCTCTTCATTTTAATTATCGTATTGTTTTTTCTGTCTTACGCATGACAGTACTATAGAGCAATAATAGCAGCCAATAGCAACAGATGTGGTTTTTTTCAACAAAATTTTTAAATCCGTATTACCATATAAAAATGTTTCAGTCCATATAGCTTAGAACAAAGCTGTAGTCCATGACAAAAAAAAAATTCCTACACTGGCAGTGTCCTAGAATGGCTACCTTATTTAATTTCTATATCTTCATATGGAAATTAAATCTGATTTCCTGGAACTAAAATAGTTCATCAGTTAAAAGTGAAAATTTCAAAAGTAACTGCTCTACAATCTACATGGCACAGTGAACATTGTTAATGATTACTTGCAAATATCTCTGCTCCTCTATAAAACCTTAATTTCATTTTTAAAACATATTATAAAACATAAGTCCCTGTTAAATCAAATGAGGCGAGCATTCAGCCTCCAGGATAACCAAAGCTCAACATTCAGAAGACAATTTACAGTCCAAATAAAAGTAGCACGGTAACAGCAGGTAACGGGGTCCTCAACCTTGAAACTTAATGGGAAATTATCACTGGCATAAAATAGTGGTTAAATCAGCACAGTGTAACAAATTGGCCAGCACAGAAACCTACCATTTTATCATCTTTTAAACAAGTGGATAGTTGGAGGGGTTTGGGGTTTTTTTCATTTGGATTAATTAAAGAAAAAGTTGGTCTTTCAAAGAATGATGTGTTTTGTCCCTGCACAGACACTTGTTGCATTTCTATAAGGGCTTGATTCTCCTCCACGTCCCCAACATACCCACTCTATCTTCCAAATCCCAGTATTCACACTTCTTCTTACCTCAGTAAAAGATTAAAATTCTGAAACACATGCACATTCTGCAGCTCATGTAGAACGCTTTTAAAAATGCATCTTCAAAAAAATATGATGTGGCTTAGGAGATTGGCATTGATAAAAATATTCCTTCTTTACATCCACAACCAGAAGTTGTTTGCTGATCTTTAAAGACCAGAGATACTTCTGAGGGCTCCAAGAGATTCTGTAGGTATATCCTACTTCAAATTAAACGAAAATGGAAACTTTTTTTTTTGTCATCTTTAGTAACAGACCATAGAGGAAAGTCAGAAGCAACATCCAGGCATTTAGAGAGCGTGGTTCCTCTTTGTGTCACGGTCACTCTGCACTTTCACAGCTGACTTCAAGCGGGAGCAACCAGGGTTGCTCCCAAAAGGGAGAGGTCCTACCCTACCCAGAGCCTCCTGTTCCCAGCCCATCCCTGGTATCTCCTCCAACACTAAAGGGGCCACGGGGTAAGCCAGTGGAAGGAGATAACCTGATTTATCCTGCAGTAGCGCACAGTTAGCACAAAGCAGCAAATGTCACCTCAAAGACAGATTCAGAGCTCAGAGGCAGATTGGGATTCACCCACAGAAAGCTTCAGCAGTGCTCCCTCCCTCCAGAAGGCAGCTGAGCATGGCACGCCACTGTCACCTGTGCTACATCCAGTCACTAGAGAAAAGACTCTAGGGCTTTCAACCTCTAATTAACCCTAAAACAAAACCAGAAACCAATATTGACTATACTTTTCCACCTCAGTTTCATTATCAGGACTGTTCTACACTGGTGTCATCCACAAGGATGGCAACTGACATTGCGTCAGAGCAAGAGGCTAGCGGCATGATCATCCTGATAATGAAACATAAAAAAAACCCCTAATGCCTTTGCAAGACTAATGCTTTCAGATTGCGCTCTGAAGGTTTTCTGAACTGCAGCCCAGCGTTTTTGCAGTGAAGCAGCTGAGCAAATTATTTTCAACCTCCCTGACCACACTCTTCATCCAAGAGTTTCTGTAATCACTTTTCTGTTCAACTCTCAGTTCGTCATGTTGGCCGCTTTCTCCCTCTCCTACAGGCACTGATGACAGAAGAAAACAACACAAGTCTGGCACTTCCAAGCATTTTGAAATCTAAGTGCTGACACTACCAATAACATGCCCTGCCCTTGCTTAGGAGAAAATAGACTTAAAAATTAGTTTGATTATAAACTGCATTTTACACTATTACTCTCCACACATAGCAACCCTGCTACTTCCAATGTAACCAGCTGCTTTGCTAACACAGCAACTGCCTTTAAAGAAATTACCAAAGTCAGAATTTTATTATAAATAACTTATTTTGTCACAATGGCAAGTTGCCTATTTTCTTTAAGAAGAAAATCTTGTTCTCAGACTGAAAAGATTTTCCAACTCTTACAGAAAATGAATTACTCTGATGTTCACTTTCACATTTAAATTTTTGCATACTTTTAAGTGTGTTCTCTACAGACTGTAAATTTCCTGCATAATTGAAAAACTAGCTTTCCAAAATAATTTTAAAGCAGCTGGCAAAAGTACTGAAATTGTATTTGTATTATACCCCATTTTGCACTAAGCATATATGAAACAATTATAAAACTGTATAAAAATGAACATTAATAGATATGTGCCTTTACTGAAAACCAATTCAAATATGGAAGCTTAAAAAAAAAAACAACCTTGGTAAAGTTTCAATAAATGCTTTGAAAAACATTTTTTCATTTTTAGATCAGCTTTAATGAATTTGTGCTTGGAAATTGTAAAACTTGAGCAAGGCTACTTTCCCCAACCCATTAGTTCTACTTTCCTTTTAATGTTTCAGTAACAAATGAAATTGCATAGCAGCATTCTTGGTACTGAACATCATAAGCATACAGACAGAAAAAAGACCCCAGATTTCTATTCAGCATTTCCCACAGAGAAATATATAACATAACCTGCCAGAAGAAACACTGAGGATTACATTTACTTCGCAAGTGCAGATCCATAGGATGGCACAGCCCAGATACACTGAATTATTTGTGCATGTGATATACTGACAATCTTAACAAATGCAGTTATGATGTCCCAAATTTCCGGACATCCCAGAGCCTTACCAGAGTGGTGGGATTTCTGGAAAACCAGACAGATCCTCAAGCACCTTTTTTTTTTACTATAGTGCCAACAGAAAGAATAGAAGGGAAGAGGAATAGGAAGTGCCCTAACAGCCGGGACATGAGAAAGCCCCGAAACTTCCTAACGACCATGATCTGCTTTGCACGTTATAACTACTAGTTGCCCAGAAGAACTACCTTCTCCTAGAAGCAGTAAAAGCTAGGAATAGTATGCACTCTTTAAATCTCCAACCCAGCAGCAAAAATAATTCTTAACATTGAAGAAAAAATATTAAATAATTAATCTGTATTAAAAGAAAATCAAGTAACATCATTTGGTGTGGTTTTCAACAGTACTGAATTCCCAGAGAAGAAAATGATATCTACTATATCATGATGTCTACACTATACTCCCAAAAGTTAACTGAAACTCATTTATCAGTAAAATCAAGATGCAAAGACAAACAAATGACATGAAAAACCATTCTTTCATCACACACAGCTCAACAGCTGAAAGTACGAATAAGATTTCTCAACTACTGGTAATAAGACAGTCAGCCTTACACTCATTCTGTTAAGATTTATAAGGCTACTGTAAGTATAACAAACATATCACAGCATTGCAATAATATAGCAGAGAATCCTAGCTGAACACTGTCAACAATGTAGGTAGATCAACATTAAAACTACTTGGAAAGGAAAACACTTCATTCTTACTCCATCACTTAGGAAGGCCATTGGAGAAAAATCTTTAACAAAAACTTTTCAAACAATGAAATGAAAAAACATAGGCATCTCTGTAATAGATGAGTATGCTGATTAACAGCAGGGAACGAAAAATAAATTCAATTTCTTTTTAACTTGATACAAATAGCTAGAAAGTTGCCAGTCATTTTAACTGAACCACATTAGCAGAGCACAAATCTTTGTCTTCCTGCTAGTAGTTAACCAAAACAGAGGCTTTTAATCCATTACTGTCTGCTCGCTCAGCTGACGCAGCCAAGGTTTGTGCTTTCTGACCTAGAAGCCTGGAATTCATTGCCTGCAGGTGGCATGGCCAAGGCTGCTGCGACAGGCTGGGGCCCAGACAGAGCTCAGACCTACTGCCAGCTTTGGAAGCACAAAATGAGATCCCCAAGGCAAAAGGATCTGCGTTAACCGATTCACATGGCAAGGACGAGCAGGTCCACTGCGGCTCCCAGACTGCAAAGAGCACAAAGATGAATCACAGAATCGATTTGGTTGGAAGAGGTCTCTGGGATCATCGAGTCCAACCTTTGCCCTAACACCCCCATGTCAACCAGACCATGGCACTGAGTGCCACGTCCAGGATTTTCTTCAATACCTCCAGGGATGGTGACTCCACCACTTCCCTGGGCAGCCCACTCCAATGCATAACAAATCTTTCTGTGAAGAAATGCCTCCTCATTTCTAGCCTGAGCTTCCCCTGGCACAGTTAAAGAGGTCATGATTCTGCTTCCTAACAAAGAGAAGCAAAACACGGTCCGTAGAAGGAAACAACACTAAGAGGAACCACAGACAAGGGAAAGAACAGAGAACAGCTAGCTGAACTACCCAGAACTAGCCCTCCGCTAGCGTTTAACGCCGTACGTGACCTTCGCACATCAGGGTGGTAAGAGAGGCTGTCCTGCTGCACAGCCCTCCTCTGACACTGTGTCTATACCCTTACCTGCCTTCTCTGGAGCAAAAGACAAAAACAAACAAGCCAAAAAAAACCCAAAAATTAAACCTCAGAAGTTTTAAATTCAACCTCCTTTCCAACTAATTTCAAATCAGAGTAAAAAATCAGCTATTAGAGAAAATAAACAAAGACCTAAAAGTGTAATGCATTACAACTCCAAGTATCACAGTAATGAAGAAAAATGTAGGAAAATTAAGAGAAGTATTAGAAATGCTGCCCAATGAGTTACCTGAAAGCAAACAATTAATGCTTCATGAAATAAGTTATCAAAACATGTACTAAGATGTAGCATGTTGTAGACCGCTGTTATATTGTGTACTGAGCTCTTTGAAAGTTACTACTGTGCATTCAAATAATTGATTTCTAATAAGGAGTAAAACTCCCAGAAAAGAGCTTAAGTCAATTTTACATGGCCACTTTAAATCAGTTCTCCTTAAAAGTCTTGCTGTACTTCTACCTGGCCACTACTTTTACCAACTCCATAGTATTAGCATGATATAGTTGGATAAAAATCCTAATGATAGCTCAAAGGAAGGGGAAAGAATAAAAACCTGGAACATAGGGAAAAGTTGGACTGCATTTCTGACAGTGGCAAAGGCAGAAGTAGGAGGCGATGCTAACAGCAGGATGTGGAAAGAAAGAAAGAAAGAAAATCAGACATACTTTTATTTATAACCAGTTGTCCACCATAACTCTGACCTTTGACCTTCCTTTAGCATTATGTTTAAGAATAAGCTTAAAGCATCAAGAAAAATTTTGTATTATAAATACTGTTCTCTGTAGAAAAAACCTAGACGCTACAGTAAAGGCAACATTATTACGATGTTTCTGTGTCCCAAGGAATTTGGATTTTAAGAGACTTCAAATGAGATCACGTCAATACCCTAAACAAAGCAGAGATTCATAATAAATTTATAAGGTTTACCCTTTGATATAATTCTAGATACATACAGATAGGTATACACAGTGCATATATGTCTAACTCAACTGGCCCAAAGACAGTAAAAACTCTTTTTCTCTTTAAGCATTCTTAAGCCCATACATGTGCACTCCCTGTTGCTGGAGTTGGTGAGGCCTGTTCCTGTTGTCAGAAAGGTTATGAATAAAATAACTTCCAAGGTTTTCAGCTACATCTGAGCTGGTGGTCAAGAAATCAAACTGTACCTTCTGTAGAGGAATTTTGTATTTCTACTAGATGAACTGGCATGAGGAGACAAGTTAATAGGATTGCAACAATTCTCAAAACCTATTTTTCGACAATTCTGAGAACTCTGACCATGCAAGTAAAGAGAAAATTACCCTAATAGGTAGAATTCTGATTCTTTTTTTAATACTTTATTTCTTACAGTGAACAATTAACAGGGAGCGCATTAAAAGTGTTCCTGTTGATAAATTGTTAAGGAGCCAACCAAGCTTTCAAAAAAGTTACTTGAAGACTTCTCTGCACTTTGCTAGTTTTAATACGCATACCTAGCTCTCTGCATGCAGATGCAAATGTCTATATATTTATTTCCTTTGTTACCAACTGGAATGTAAATATTACATTGATCTCTCAGATCAAGACCAAAACAAATAAAAATCTCTCTGAAGACTGAGATGAATAGCTCAAATTCAGTGTGTCAAAGCAACAAAAATATTTTGCTCAGGAGTCATCATTCACAACTTGTTTTGACACTTAGCGTAAATAACGTCTGAGTTGTCTAAAAATAAACAACATCCAACAACTAGTTCCCAGTTTCTTTATCAGCTTCACTTAAACAATTTAGCACTGTGCTCCTGTTTAAACCTACAGAGCCTTTTATGGCAGAATAAAGAGCTCCCAGAAAGATGTATGGTCCTCACACCTCAGGCAGCACCGCATCAAGCAGTTGAGGCTTCACTGTCTCTAACCTCAAGTGAGGTCCCTGCAATGGGTTAGGTTTTCATCCCAACTTCCTCCTATACAGAAGTACATTTCCTAAGCAAGAGATCTGACTAAGCGTCTCCTTTTAATAAGAAGGATTATAAATACAATCATCAGCATTGGTGTCACAGTCTGCCTGCCCCATTTATACCCTTCAGACTGTGCCCATCTACCTAAGGGCAAGGGCTCCAGCCCTCCACCTTATCCATATTTTTCTTTTATTGGGGGCCCAAGACTTGAGTTGAGTGGCAGGTGACAATTTCTGCCTTCGATCGCCAGGCCATGCTCCTGCTGACACAGCCCGGGCTGCTGTTGGCCCTGGATGCTGCAGGCCCCGTCCCAGCTCACTGCCCACCAGGGACCCCAAGGGCTTTGCCTGCAGAGCTGCTCCCCGGCCAAGCACTCCCAGTCTCTGCCGTCACAAGCTCTTCCTTCCCAGGTGGAAGACCTGCCATTTGACCTTGCTGAATTTCATAAAGTCACCGTCAGCCCGTTCCTCCACCTTGTCCATGTTCCTCCAGATGGCAGTCTTGCCCTCAAGCATATCACTTGTTTCCCCTCCCCAGAGTTTGGTCTTGTCTGTTAAGCTTGATGAGGGTGCCCTCCATCACCTCCTCCACATCATCGATAACGATGTTTGAACAGGACAGGTCCTAGTACAGAGCCCTGCAGTACTTGCTTGTCACCGGCCTCCAGGTAGAATACCGTACTCCACTCATTAACCATGTCCCTCTAGGCCCAGTCACGCAAACAGCATTTTACCTATCCAGCTGTCCATCTGAGCAGAGCGGAACATCCTAACTCGGAATCAGGAGCATTCTGAGAGAGAGTATCAAAAGCTTTTCTGAAGTCAAGGTAAGCATCAGCCATTGCTCACGCCTTGTCCACAGATCCAGACAGTTTTATCACAGAAGGCAATCATGTTGGTCAAGCATGAGTGCGCCTTAGCAAGGCCACGCTTACTTTTCCTCATGTTCTCCTTAATATGTTCAGAAATTATGGGAAACTTTCAGTATGGATGAAGAACACTAGTTTTAGTGATTAAAAACAGCATCAAAGCATTTACTGATAATTATTTTATGAAATTTATAACATTTTCATACTTTGATGACAAAAACGCAACCGAGTACTCACTGAAGCAGGAGACATGCATCTGCAAGCAGTCTGAGTGCTGTCAGTGAGATGATCCACACTAGGGAGCACCTTGGCAATCTCAATGCACATGTGCAAAACTGTATTCTAAATCATTATTTAAAAAATATTATTGCAGTTTTCTTTTCAGGTTGCAGAACTGTATTCTAAATCATTATTCAAAAAATATTATTGCAGTTTTCTTTTCAGGTAACTCTTCATTCACATCTGGATGATGATGTAGACTGTACCCTCAGAAAAGTTGCAAGTGACACAAAACTGAGAGGAGCAGCTGATACACCAGAGTTGTGTGCCATTTGGAGGGACCAGGCCAGGCTGGAGAAATGGGCAGACAGGAACCTCATGAAGTTCAACACAGGGAAGTGCAAAGTCCTGCCCCCAGGGAGGAACAGTCCCAGGGGCTGCCTGGCTGATAAGCAGCTTGGCAGGAAAGGGACATGGTCCTGTTGGACACCATGTTGAGCATGTGCCAGAAATGTGCCCCTGCAGCAAAGGCGGCAAGCGGTGTCCTGGGCTGCAATAGGAGAAGCATTGCCAGGAGGTCAAGGGAGGTCCTTCCCCTCTGCTCAGCACTGGTGAGGCCACACCTGGAGCGCTGGGTCCTGTTCTGAGCTCCTCAGTATGTGAGACATGGAAGGACTGCAGAGTCCAACGAAGGGCCACAAAGATGATTCAGGGACTGGGATTAAGGGATCTCATCAATGCATATACATAGCCCAAGGGAGAGTGCAAATAAGACAGAGCCAGGTTCTTTTCAGCGGTGCTCTTTTCAGGAACAGGACTGCATAGTTTATGCTATTATGCTGATGCTGCATAATGCACCGGTTAAACCTCACCACTTTGAAATCCACAGCAGAGTCAGTCTTTTCCCCAGTTTAAAATGTATGCATGGCAGGAAGAGTTCATAAAGAACTAATGTGGCCACAGCTGGGATGTACATATGAAACATCTTGCAGAGAAATGTTAGTGCAACCATAAAGCTTACTGCCTCGACACACCATGATTTTATTATTCCAGTATGTATCATTTTACACTATAAATGCCAACAATAATTCTGAAAGACTAACGTGGCTTCTTCCTGCATAGCACTGAAAACATAATGCTGTAGTGTGAAGATAGGGGTGCAGACATAATGAGAAATGAAAACAAGCACAGGAGTAACGTAAAGTAAGCCAGAAAATTTTAAAAATTACAATCAAAACCAAAAGGCTTGGCTACGGGGCCAGGCAGAACATCTTAAGAAGCAATGTAGAGAGTAGATAATAGAGCAGTTATGGTCTTTACATCCTATACAATGTTGTCAGGGTATGGCTGAGACGTTCAACAGAAAGATTTATAAGCTTCCTGCAAAGCCAAGAATGAAGGACAGATTCCCAATGTGTTAGGCACCGTAAAAACACAGAGTAGCAGAGAATTCCTCTCCAAAACATCTTTCAATTTAAATAGCTGAGACTGTGAAAAGAGAGAGAGAAGACATTAAAAGTGGATCCCTAGAAATACCAAGGAGCTTTGTACATCTCAGAGCCTGACAATGAAAGAAACACAAACTTTGAAAAGAGGAGAGGTATGACACACAGCAGGGTGCATCTCAGCATAGTTTGGCCTGCTTGATACAGTTTTTAATAGAAGAGTGCTAAAGTAGATTAAAAGGACCGATATTCTATCAACCAACAACTAACTTTCTAATGCCTTTCAGTGAACTTACTCTTGTAAAACAATGCTGCTACAAACCCTCTTCTAATACTTTTATAACACCATTCTGTGTACTCTAAAGCAGTTAATTGCGAAGAGAACAGTAGCTGCTAATAATGGTCATAGGATGTGGAGATAATGAAGAAAAGTTACATTTTGTGCAGACTGATACTCCTGCTTAACCCAAAAATATTTAGGAACATACTAACCAACTTCAGTAAGAGACAGGCAAAGAAAAGTTACTTCTGGAACTCCACAACATGACCCCTTAAGATAAATTGCTACACACTATAGAATCAATTGTTTGGGAAAAAACTGTTTCAGAAGTCAAAAGCAAATTTGAAAATAAAACCCACCTGGCTCATTGTTATCACTTGATATACACTGTATCAATTTTATTGCATTCTTGTCCTTCACCTCTTCACATCTCATTTGTTTTCTGATACTAGAAGCTCTCCTTAACAGTGACATTTAATATTTTTAATATATATTAGGTGCAAGGAGTCCCTGTTTACTTCTAAGGACTCCACATACAACCTGGATAATACTAATGAAATAAGTAACATGAATATTAAAAAAGCTTCTCTTGACCAAATGCCTCTAAATCGCCCAGTCATTGTCTTCTAGTAATAAGTATGAAAAAATTCCTTAAAGAGTCTTTTTAGATATAAAGGCAACTGAACTAATGGAAAATATTCATGAATTCGCTGGACTGGTAACTCATAGTTCCTCAATACTTCAAACTATATTTACCTAGTTAACCACAATTAAATACATCTATTCAAACAATCTGAGTGTGTAGCCTAAAACATAAAACTTCATAGTAAAGTTTTCAGAAAACAAGCGGCAGCCTCCAAACTTCACCAGTCTGACCAGCAGTTAATAATGCACCATGGACAAATTTGTCCTTCCTCCCCTCAGCAGACTACTTTTTAATTTCCTGTTTACAGAAGCAAAATTAGGACATTTCAGCAAATACAGACAGACAATGGGGCACCAACGAGATCCTTTTCCTTCCAGAAATCTTCATGTACACACTACAAGACCCCCTTCAAGTCTGTGCGGCATCACCACATGCAGTTGATGTTCCACGGAGAGCAGTCCTTTTCTGAGCCTTTTTATTCCCTTATCATTTTAATTACACTGTTAAACACACAAAATAGTCTTCATAATTAACTTGCTTCTTAAGTTTTTCTATACTCATGCTCAAAACTAACATTTATTTTAGGTCTCAGAAGTTATTAAAAGTTATTAATTAATAAATTAATATTAAAATTTGAGATTAGTTAGCCCTCCTATTGCCTTTGAGAAATTATGTGTATATTGCTTATTAATAGTTGCAGGTTTTGAAAATTTCAGCTGTCCCACAAACTCCTGAAATAATCAGGCTGCAACAGTACACATCCTTTTCACTAGAATACTTTTGTTTTAAGTGTGAGTGTTTTTTGAGGTTCCCCCAAGCCAACTTTTAAGGAGGCACTGTAGTCTTTTACACCCAAAAAGGCAGGGAAAACACCCACATTGCATAAGATGCAAGTCCCAAACTCTTAGAGGCACCTACCTCAGGACTATTACAGTACCTAAACTATGGGGACACTAGGAGGATCCATCTAGCTTGCTTCATCCCCTTCCTCATAACCCCCAGTTTTCCCTTTTCAGCACCCCAGCTCTTCCAGATGCTCTAACTCTCCTTTGGAGTCACATGGAAAACTCAGACAGCGAAGGCGTTAATTCCACTGCTGAGTCATAAAACATTATGAGGGTGAACAGTGGCTCAGCTAGACTCCCACATGCAATTTATTTTATTCTTGAAAAAAAGATGGGATCTTGGCCAGTTCTGAAAGAGCTCCCATGGACAATCCAGGTATTTGTAAGATTCATAAATCTTCTGTTAGTCCAAATGTTGCACTACACTTTCTGCACAGAACACCAGATAAACAACCTCTCCAGGTATTTTGGAGGATCCAAGACTGGGCCAACTAATTCACGGCCATACTCATACCTCAATACACACACAAAAACACTGTCTGGAACAAATTTCAGCAGTATTCATCCACAAGCAAAACACTGTGCTGCCAGATATGACCCACATAACAGGCCTCCTCAGAATAATTTTATTGAAGCTAACTATAGGTTTGGAGAACTTGGAAAAAAGCAAGTAATTATTCTTAAAAGAAACAAAAAAGAGCATCAGGTCATCAAGAAAATAAGTAAGACAGTCTGAAATTTTATTGCTGAATCCATCATAATAATTTCCTTTTCCCTCATAAAATTACTCAGCTGCTTCTAATCCAATTGAAATAACCATGTAGGACAGAAAACAGTTACGAGTGCCCCAGCAAAAATTCTGCTTTGATCAACCCATGACACAACAACAAAAAGATGTACAGAAACTATCTGAACCACCATCTTACACCTTTACAATTACATTAAAATTGTAATGACAAATCTAACAAAACGTATGGCGAGTAACACACACCTCCTAACGCAAATGTAATAAGAAGGTGCAGCATGTGACTGAAATCCAGTAGGTAGAAAAAAGAGGAGACAGATGCAAGATAGCCTGCAATTGTCATTTACTACCCGGGCACCCTTCCTATTTTTCAAATAGAAACATTAGAATGAAACTGATGTTTCTTAAAGCTGTAGATGAAGAGACAGACTGAGAAGAATATAAGAACTTGAAGGCAGAACAGACAGAAGAAAAATATGAATTCTGTAAAGTGAGAAGTGCAAAATGTAGATGAAGAAAAGAACAGCAGGAAAAAAGAAAAGGTCAAGGCAAGTGAGATGCCAAGTTACAGAAAGAAAAGACCTGGATTCTGGAAGGTACGGAGAAAGGAACTGAGAAAAGTGTTGGCAATATCAATTGTGGCATACCACTTGTCTGTTTTTCACCCCAGTCCATATTGGAGTTCTAGCATGATCAGGACAGCACAGAGACTTTGTTCAGGCCACAACAGTCCACTATTAACCTGATCTAAGCAATTTACTCTTTATCCCCATACAGTGGCTTCAAAGATTCCCTTCCACCTGCTTCTGCTTCATTCTAAGACTTAAGCCCCCTGAGAGTCTTACAAACCACATTCTTCCTTTTCAAGAAAAAAAAAAAAAAAAAAAAACCAAAAAAAAACACCCAACAAAACTCACAATGCTCAAAGAACCTCTTCTAAGATGTAAAGCATCCTCAGGGTACTATGTTGAACTGATCTGACCAAGCACTCTACCAACCTTTCAACAGAAAAAGGAGATTGAAAGTTAAATTGTAAGACTAGTGAGAATAGCACATGAAACCCAATAAAACATCATCTACATGTAAGCTAATCATGCCAGCCAGAACAACTGATAACACAACTAATCAAATGTAAAGTTTCAGAATTGGGCAAAGAGGTTTGGTTTTTTGACCAAAAACAAGAACAGGGAAATTCTGTTCTACTCCATACCAAGAAGATGGCATTGCATGAAAATAAGTCTCCTTGATCAAGGAAGACATTCTATGCTTGAAAACATCTTTGTTCTGAGTCAGAAGTCATCTAAATTTCTCAGCAAGGAAAAAAAAAATCCTAAGTTGATTCCCATTCCCTGCATCTATTTATCTAACCATAGATGGTCCGTGCTCTTGAGGTTCTAACAAACAACCCAGACATCTTATCAATTACCCTTATGATGTACACAAATAGCAAGTGAAAGTTATAAGGAAATTTATCAACCTAAGACTAACGTGTAGCCTTCTAAAAAGAGACATAGATGTTTAAAAAGGTTGTTCTAGCTCCAGAACTTTCTGAACTGAAAGAATGTTCATAGATCCAGAGTTTAGCTAAAATAATGAACTCAGCCCTAACTCAGTGTTCTCTAGTTGCCACAGGTTTACAAAACTTTTTAGACGCAGGAGGGAACATGAGTAAGTCTCTAGTCACCAATAAACACCTGTGAAGGTGTCTTTCAAGTGTGTGTGGAGGAAGAACCATTTGTTGACATTGTTCATATTAGCAACTGACCTTTTCAAGTAACACTGAAAGAATCACAACAAGGAAGACCAGAGTGCGTATGCTAAACCTGAAAGTTAGTGCATTTTATAATCTGAATAACCATTCTGCAAAGCTACACTACACTTCTAAAAAAAGTCATTAAAAGTCCATAAGAAGCAGAAGCTTCATCATCTAGGCATCCACCACTACGCATCCAGCATCTGCTCCGTTTCTATTTCCCAAACTTAATTCCAATTCCGATAGCACAAATTCATACAGCTCATCACAAGACAGATGAATCTGTTTCACTGCAGCGGTTGAACCCACTTATGCCTAGGAGTCATTGGACTTAGCATCTAAATTACTAACATTGATCATATGGGAAAGCATGAGGGAATACAATGGAAAGGTCTGAACAAAATAATCAGTAAATAACTTAAGAAAAACATGAAGTAGACCAAGATGGTCAAGCAGATGTGTGAAAGTTACACCTGTGCCATCTTTGACCCTTCAAAAATAAACATTAGCAGGTGTCTAATGAATGTGATAATTATTTGAATGATACAGATTGTTTACAGAATTCTGTGCCAAATATCTTACAAACCTTTGTTTTAAAAATTACTGTATCCCTTGTTTATGCTCTTCTGAATACATTTTTTCTGCATTACTTCCTATTTAGATTAATTTTTCTAAAGCAACAACTAATTCCTCTTTTCTTTTCATTCTTTCGGTGCTACATTTTGTTCTATTCTCCCTTCTATTTTTTGTGTCCTCTTCATCAAAACCATCTAAGCAACACTCATCTCATTTCTTCTTCCATCTTCTTTCTTTTCTATCAGTTACACGCTCTCCATACCTCACCTACTCCAACTTATGGAGGAATGAATAGTCATTTTCAAGATATATAATCATTTGCAGCCTGTTAGGCAAGGAAATGAGGGCTCTGTGACCTGATCTTACTTTTTTGTCCATTTGTCAGTCTCCTGATAGCCACTTTGCAACCAAATGCAAGTCTTAAAGATATTAAGTTCCTGCAAGCTTAATAAAAATCAGTCTCTCTGAGTGAGGGAGATTAGTACTCCTGCTAACTCAGTAACCCAATAAAAGACAAGCTGCACTTAACACTATCTTTTCCACAGCTCTTCTAGCAACCAGTAGGCACCAATAAACTGTCTCTATTGCTACTTATTGTCTAGTCAGCCATTTAGAAAGGAGCTGAGCATCCCAATGCAGGTAAATGGAGAATATGGAATGGTGGAAGGTAGGAAATACAGAACATAAATCCTACAGAAAAACAGTTTTCATTACTCATGCAGTAACTATTTTTCATTCTTTATCACAATATTGTTATCCAAAGTAAAAAAATTAATTCATTTCTATGCCTTCATAGCATTGCATGGGAAAAGATGGTAAGGCCTGTCCCAATGCTCAAAGCCATTAAAAAGGTTAACCATGTGCCTTTTAGTACTATTTGTAGTCAATTAAATTCATTCTCCATTTCCATTCAGCTTAATGGTCTTTGTGCACAAGTGACATGCTACTTAGAGCTATAGTAAGCCAATGACATTTGATGGGTTAGCACAGGAGAATAAAGCAGTAACATACAAAGTGACCTAGAAACGGTCACAAAATACATGCATTTTTCATTGACGTCAATTAAAGTCTCTTCAATGACACACCAAATCAAGCCTCAGATACGAGACAGACATTTCTTCACACACGATGGAGCTACATTTAATTGCTACATTGAATCTTTTAACATCAGTTTCAGCCCAGGAATCACTACCTATAGTGATTTTTAAATGTACACAAGAGAAAGTCTGTCAATAGACCAAGAAATATATTTTACTTTTAAATAGCCTCTCCTGACGAGTTGAAAAAAATAATGAAAGTAACCTGGGAAAACCAGACTGCTTACATTGTACTGACTACCATAGCATCAAAATGAGTCAGCAGCATGAACGAATTATGACCATTAAGAGTTTATAAATATTCCATATCTATTTAGTGTATGCTCCTCAAAGAGCTCTTTGGTTTCTTTTATTCAATGTGATACATAGACAATGTGATACATAGACATTAGCATTTTTCCATTAGATCAACAGCTTGAAAGACATGCTGAACCCTTCACATGCTTATCATATAAAAGAAAGCAGTCATCTTTGTATGTGACAGAATAAATCAAAGCCTGTAAATAATTAACTTCATAGTTCTGAATATTGCTGAATAATAAAGCCTTTGTTTCCTCCTTTCTGCTTATTATGTATTAAGATACTTGAGACACAGTGTTTAGAGTAAACACTTTGAAATGTGATAGTCTTAGTCTAAGTGTCACTCAAAGATTCCTGTTCCAAATCACTAAGGCAGTTTTTACGTTCAATGGTAGATACAATGCAGGCAGAAAACCATGACATTGGCCAAAGAACCGTACAAGGCGCAAATGAGCCCTTCTTGTCTGAAGCTTTGATTTCCTAACGTAATGCTATTGAATAAGACTCATTCAGAAATTAATTCTGCATCACTGCAATCACTGCAATTCCTGTAGAGATATCCTTATTTACATCTTCTATATACGCATGGATGAGAGAGAGAAGACATTAAATGTGGATCCCTAGAAATACCAAGGAGCTTT
>NW_009605327.1:0-17817 GCF_000690535.1 Cariama cristata
TGCTGAGGGAGCTGGCACATATTATTGCTAAGCCACCCTCGATCATCTTTGAAAGGTCATGGAGAACAGGAGAGGTGCCTAAGGACTGGAGGAAAGCCAATATCAGTCCAGCCTTCAAAAAGGGCCAGAAGGAAGACTAAGCAAACTACAGGCCAGTCAGCCTCACCTTCATCCCTGGATAAGTGATGGAACAGCTCATTCTGGATATCATCTCTAAGCATGTGGAGGAAAAGAAGGTTATCAGGAGTAGTCAACATGTATTCACCAAGGGGAAGTCATGCTTGACCAATCTGATAGCCTTCTACAATGGCATGAGTGGCTGGGGGGAACAGGGGGGTGTTGTCTACCTTGACTTCAGCAAGGCTTTTGACATTGTCTCCAGTAACATTCTCATAGGTAAGCTCAGGAAGTGTGGGCTAGATGAGTGGACAGGGAGGTGGATTGGGAAAACTTGCTGTATGACAGAGCTCAGAGAGTCATGATCAGCAGCACAGAGTCTAGTTGGAGGCCTGTAGCTAGTGGTGTTCCCGGGGTCAGTTCTGGGTCCAGTCCTGTTTAACCTATTAATCAGCGACCTGGATAAAGGGACAGAGCGTGCCCTCAGCAAGTTCGCTGATGATACAAAACTGGGAGGAGTGGCTGATACATCGGAAGGCTGTGCTACCATTCAGCCAGACCTGGACAGGGTACAGATGAACAGAGAGGAACCTGATGAAGTTCAACAAGGGCAAGTGTAGGGTCCTGCACCTAGGGAGGAATAACCCCACGCCACCAGTACAGGCTGGGGGTTGACCTGCTGGAGAGCAGCTTGGTGGGAGAAGGACCTGGGAGTGCTGGTGGGCAACAAGGTAACCATGAGCCAGCAACGTGCCCTTGCAGCCAAGAAGGCCAATGGTGTCTTGGAGTCCATCAGGAAGAGTGTGGCCAGCAGGTTGAGGGAGGTTATCCTCTTCCTCTACTCTGCCCTCGTGAGATGACATCTGGAGTTCTGTGTCCAGTTCTGGGCTCCCCAGTTCAAGAAAGACAAGGAACTACTGGAGAGAGTCCAGTGGAGGGAAACAAAGATGATGAGGGGACTGGAGCATCTCCCTTATGAGGAAAGGCTGAGGGAACTGGGTCTGTTCACCCTGGAGAAGAGAAGACTGAGAGGAGATCTGATCAATGCTTATAAATACCTTAAGGGGGAGTGTCAAGAGGATGGGGCCAGACTCATTTCAGTGGTGCCCAGAGACAGGATAAGGGGCAACAGGCACAAACTGAATCACAGAAAGTTCCATCTGAATATGAGGAAGAACTTCTATACCTTGAGTGCAGCAGAGCACTGGGACAGGCTGTCCAGAGTGTGGAGTCTCCTTCTCTGGAGATACTCAAAACCTGCCTGGACGAGATCCTGTGCAACCTGCTGTAGGTGAACCTGCTTTGGCAGGGGGCTTGGACTAGATGATGTCCAGAGGTCCCTTCCAACCCTGACCATTCTGCGATTCTGTGATTCAAAGAAGAGTGTTTTACAGCTAACTCTCTTCTGAAATCCCCCATTTACTACAGTGATTAGTCTCCCAAGTTTAAAGTTAGCCTTTGGGAATGCATCCTTATGTTTTAATCTCATGCTATTCTAGTCTCATGGAAGTCCGCAGGTTACTCCTATGCTGATCAGCAAATTACTCTAAAGGATGCAGCTGGAGTCAAAAATAGTAACAGAATAATTTGGATGCCAATGTCTAGCCCCTAAATAAGTAAAAATCTGACAGAATCTAATCAGCTAGAAGAGTTACTTTCTCAGCGTAAGTATGGTAAAACTCTTCAGGCTTTACAGTGAAGTTACCTGAGGACATTACAAAAGCAGACTTTATGTATCATTTCCTTGACTTTATTGGAATTATATAAAAGCAAGAAAATGGACAAATAGTCTACAATATTCAACTTGCAGCCACAGGGCAAATTAGATAGTTTTGAATGGAATAATATACTCATTTCTGCAGGTCAACGGGCTTCTGATGGAGAAAAATAATGAAAGAGTACGACCTTGGAAAGATCTGACAGATCAGAATTTTTCACTGATTAATTCACTGTGTCAATCCACCATACTAACTTCTACTGCCTTCATGGTGTAAATTTTATCATTAATTACAGAAAAAGTATTTAAAGCATGTGTCCCAGTAGCTCCCCAAATGCACTTCAGATAAGAAATACCTGGAGCTTCTGTTCTTAGCAAAATGACTACAGGAAAGTTCCTTGCCAATATATACATCTTCTATTAGAAAATCACAAAAGTGAATTAATCAGCTTGAGTTTAACTTTAATATTGTCTATAAATAATATACTAAAAGATAAAAATTCTAACTAAAATCTGTTTACCAAAAATGTGTACCCTAATATATCTGCAGAGGGTTACAGGGCAAAGTAAAATATCTAAACTTAAGAAAAAGATTTTGAAAATTCTTGATTATGAAAGTTTATTTTTTTAAAATACTAGTATAATCAGTTTCCCATGAATCACTGAAAATTTGTATCATATTACCTTGGAATGCCTGTGTTTTGCTGAGATATTGGAGGAATTAAGGGGATTCCTTTTTCTCCAACTGCCCAAGAGACACTATTGGATACTTTCCCAGAAGTCATTAAAGTCATTTTGTTGCTACCATCAGCTTCAAATGAAAAGGACACGTCTATAAGGGGGAAAAACCTGATGTAGTATTATTTATGCATTCAAACACAATGTCTAACCATTTTAAAAAATACTTCCTGGAAAAAAGTAGTCAAATAACTTGTGCCTTTATATACATGTTGTAATGTGAAACAACTTGATTCTGCTGCATGCTGTGGGAAAGGACTCCATAAATGGAGTGAAAGATTCCATTCCACCTACAGAAAGGCTTTCCATTTGGGTTGGAAGGAAAGGCTATGCCTTGAAATCTATGTCAAAGGGTTTTTTCTTCCTTCACAGATGCACACTATTTAATATTTCTGGTAGTTTTCAGATTCATCATACTGTTATTAATGAAGTAGAAATTCAGAGTCAAAAGAATTACGCACAACTGAAAAGTCAGTCCTAAAGTTTTGTGATACACAACCGTATACACAGTCATCATGGTCAATGACAATTACACACACATTTGTTGTAATGATTTTTTACATTTCTTTCCTGCACAGCTTTTTATCTATTTTTTTTTGCTCTAGCTTGATCTCTATTTCATATGTGGCAACTTTATACAAGTCAGTCATCTCATAATGCTGTTCCAACTTATTACATAAACTTGAAAGTTCCATATGCTACTATGTATCATTCTTGTTTTCCGTTTTCATATCTCTCCCTTGCTTTACCTTTCTCAAGTCCCAGGGATGAAATGTGTTGCAGGATGTCAAGTAAGCAAACAGGAAGACAAAAAAAATTAATCTGCATATACACTTACACAGGTAGTTCAGTGGTTGAAAACATTAAAATCAGTGGAGCTATACCAATTAATACCATCTGCTTGCTCTGCAGTGTCAGAAGTCTGATTACTTAAATACTAAAAAAAAAAAACCCAAACACCTTCTATAACTAGTAGAGCTCCACTAACACTACAAGCCAAATAATAAACACATACATTTTTATTATATATGGCTTAAAATTAGTAAAAGACAAAAATTCCACAGCAAACTTTAGTAATAAGAATCATGACTATTTTATAAGATTCAGTTACAGATGCTGTAAATGCTCTTAACTGAATTTACTCTGAAACTTACAGCAGCCTGTTACTGCTACATGGTTTCAGCAAAATGAGAAACACTGAACTGAGAAAGACCAAGAGTTCCTACCGCTCCCTACGCCTTCATGGTCCAACATCACACGCTGATTGCTGCTGAACTCTATTTCTTCCATAGGAGCACTGCCTGTCAGAATTGTAGTCTCAGGAACAGGCACAAATACTTCAGCCAACAAGGTGGTACTGCTCACACCCATTGTTTCATATATCTAGAGAAAAACAGTGACAGACATAGTAAAAAATTTACACGTGTTAATGAGAAGTTGAAAATGTATTGTAGGGTATTTGGACAAAAGGTTTTACTATGACTTAAGCATGAAATGATACATTTAAGGCAATTGTATTAATTTACTCTCTAAAACACCCAATTAGCAGACATTCCAGCTACCAGCAGCTAACTTGGTCTGAATTCTTCTTCAAAGTAAATACTCTTCACCTTTCTAATGCACCTGAGAATAGCAGAACAAACTCTAGGCTTTAAAGAGCCCTACTGTACCATATGCAACTGCTTGTGACAGGCATCTGTCATCAGGTGAAGGTGCCAGAGGGATTCTGCCTCACTAATTCTTCCTTATCACGAAAGGCAGGGTGAGGCACGCAGGTCCTGTTCTAGCAGTACTGCAGGCTGCTTTCCTCTTTCCTGGCCAGTTGCAGACTCAAGAGCAATGCGAGTGATTTCTCCATTCAGATGTTTTTAATCCAAGAGGATGGTATGCCTTTTCCCTTTCCATTTGTGCATTACACAAATGGAGCAGGCAAGGGGTATACACCCTCCCCTGACCTACCAGTGACAAGTTACCTAACAGGAAATGTCATCTCACAGGAGAAGTAGGATCCTGACCATGTTCCTCCTAAAAATATATTGTATTGGCTCTGAAAATTATTCATGTGACTCATTCACTAATTGATACTTGGAATGGGGGTGGTTGTGGTTTGACTTGACTGCGCTGTTGATCAAGTCAAGTGCAGTTACAGACACGACTAGCAATGAATTATTTTCTTACCCCCTGTCAGCAAACATTATGATGATTGTACTGTGTGGACAATAATGTTTTAAGATGATCATTTGGGCAAGTTTATCTGCAACACAAATCAGGTTTTCTAAAATCAAGAGGCTGCTCCACTAACATATTTAATCACATGTCCCATTTACTTAATTCTCCCCATGCAACCCATAGAATGTTATATATAACACATCTAAGCACGTAGCACATGCATCAAAAATATAGCACCAAATAAAAAAGTTTCTGACTGGACAAGCAAGGAAGGGGTATAAGACTGATGATTTACAAAGGGTCTTTTACAGGTTTCTCAGTCTTTACAACACTACCATAGAGCAAAATACACACATTACAGGAGTAATTACATTTCATATTATCTTTTAAGAAGTTACTATGATAAATCATTCTCTACCTGTAGTTTCAAACTCTCTGGCCAATTGAATATTTGTAAATTGAAAATCTGTCCAAAGTGAACTCTGAAATCTGAACTTATTGGTCGGGTAACAGTCCTTGATACTTCTTTGGAGTTGAAAAGTACTTTTATAAATGCTGAGCGTTTCTTCACATCTTCTCGTCGCAAAACTTCTGCTCTGTAAATATGTCAAACAAGTTGTCATCATTTTTATTAACATTTTTATTCTTTGGTTATTTTTAATGAGAATCTGATTCTTCAAGGGGAAACAGAAGCCACCTAAATAGAAATGGCATTCTTCTGAGATTGTCACTACACAGGAATAACTTTAAAACTATTATTTAACAGTTGTTTTATCTTCTCATGAATAGAAAATTATTTACAGGTGAATAAGTCAAATTTTAGATCCACTAAAGCTACCTCCATATAAAAGGAGTTGTTCAGGGAAACAAAATTCCTTTCTACTCCCTTCCTCCAAAGCACAACAAATGACATCAAATTGAGTTAAGATGTTGAAGTTTTCAGTCACTGGGAGTAGAAGAGCCAAGCAATATTCCTTGATGAGGCTATTTGCTGAATAAGTATGAAACAAAGCAGTTCTTAAATTAATAAAATCTGCTAGATGTATGTTAAATTGCATGTGTAAATCTGGAAAGTAACACAAACAAGTACATTTATTTATTTTATCCACAGTGAAATCTCTGGTTTACTACACGATTCCTTTATTTCCCCTTTGTTGACTATAGCACAGACGTGATGTAAAGGACTAGTCAGGGAGCGTGGTACTGCCAGAAGTGACCTAGACCCTACCTTGAAAACAACGTCTTTATATATACACAACTGTTCTATGCAGGTGCTCAAGGAACACCAGAAGGTTCAAAGGGAATGACTAGACATGCATTCTCCAAGCCCCCTATGTACAAGGTTACATGTGACTTGAAAACGAACTAAGTTCTATCAGCTTCAGAAGCAGAAGTTTTATCATCAGGCTAAACAGTGATGAGCACATGCTTCTGAAGTTGTACAAACAAACAATTAATAAATAACAGCAGAAAGTCATGAACAGAGTAATTTGCAAGCCAGCATTTATCTCACCGAGGACACAGCTCAGTTGGAGTTATGCCTCCTGACAGGACCAGTTCAGGAATTAGAGCAGGCTCTCCAGGTTTCCTTCTGCAGTTGTCAGCTTTTTCTCTAACCTGCTGCTCTATTTCCAGGCTATTGGGCATTTTAGGTGGGATGGGTTTTACACGTTCCTCACCAAGATCACAATCTTCTACTAATTCTTCTTCTTCATTAATGTCTTTTTTCTTCTTCTTCTTCTTGGACTTCTGTGTATAAAAATAATAATGTTCTTCCTGAACTTGTTTCAATCAGTAGAGTTTTTTTTCCCTTGTTCTCTTGATTCACAAGTGATAAACATGTATGAGAAATGACTGTGTAATTTTCAAATCACCACACAGAAAAATAAGATTTCTATCATTCTATGGTACTACTTCAGATTCAGAATTCAATAATGCATTCCATTCATACACTTCAAAAACATAACGTGCTTCAAACAAAACATTTATTTAACCTTCCCAACCAACTTACAAAATAAACGTGTTTCTTGAACATTCTGGCTAGAAGCTGACTTCTCATTGAGCCTGAGTTACCATGTGCATTCTGTTAGGATTGAAGGAAGGTTACTCAACCAGTAGACACAGTTCTTTGAGATGTATTGTCTGCATACACATTGACAAAATGAATGCACATGTGCCACAAACTTCGGAGCACAAGCTTTTTAGCTTAGCAGTATCTTCAGCATGTGCAGAACGATCCCCTCCCTTCCTCTATGCTAAACAGAAGAATAAACAAACAGAACACCACATGCCTTTCAGCATCTCCTGAACTGCAGAACTCCAGTGTTCATGTGCATGTTCAGCCTGCAACAACTGCAAGGAAGTTCCTCCTTCCACAGGCTTACAGATTACTTGGAAGTACAGCTTGTTTGGAAGCACCAGCCACTTTATGATTTAAGACACCATAAGCAAAAGGAAGAGGAAGTGAGGACAGCAAACAGTTTCTCCTCACTAACTGAAGTATTCAGCCAAACAACTTCTTCACATATTTTAATTAATAAATATTCTTTCTTTCTTGGCCTGATTTTATGCTACCCTTTTTGTTCTTGTATTTCCTTTTAAATTTATCTAGTCTCTTCTACCTCTAGTGTCTTCCTTATATTCATGTGATCTGTGCTAGTAAGATACCAACAGCTGTGATTAACAAAAAAAAAATAAAAATAATTTGAGTAAAATAAAATAAGGCACTTCTGGGCATGAAAGGAAGGTCTGTGTACTACATTTCACTCTAAAAGGAGAGAACCACAATCATCTCAATCTCAAGACAGTTTGTGACTAAGACATGAAAAAGATGCTGAGAGTAGGTTTGGGTGGAACCACCCACTGTGGTATTTGTGAAGGCCTAACAGGCTAGAGGTAGATGAGCGCTTCCCATTAGGATCAATGCTCAGGACTATCTGCCTTAAAGTGAAGGTTTACATTTATTCATCTTATCCTATAAGTGAATTGACATGACACTAATGAGTCATGTGCCCACTTGTGTTCTGATAACAGGAATTTCCAATACCTGTAGGTCAGCTTCCCCTCAAATAGAATCATAGAATCATTACGGTTGGAAGAGACCTCAAAGATCATCAAGTCCAACCGTATACCTGATGCCACTATGTCCGCTAAACCCACTAAACCATGTCTCGAAGCGCCACATCTAAACGTTTTTTGAACACTTCCAGGGATGGTGACTCCACCAACCTCCCTGGGGAGCCCATTCCAATGCCTAATGACTCTAATAGTGAAGAAGTTCTTTCTAATGTCCAGCCTGAACCTCCCCTGGTGAAACTTGAGATCGTTTCCTCTTGTCCTAGATATTTTAAGTGCCTTCCATAGATGCTACAGGTACATGAAATAACTTCCCATAGAAGTATCAGCAGATGCACTAGGTTCTTGAAAACTGTATTTGAAGCATTTCCTTAAACTTTATTTTGTTCTGGTATCCAAAAACCCACAGTGTTCAAACTGGGCAGTAATTATATTCATGTATAATCACCATTACCCTGAGGCATCCAGTACATTGCCACATAACTATAAAAGCAAGTCTGATTTTGCCGGCACTGCCACAGGTTATTTCAAAGATCATCCTGTTGCAGTGTATTGTTCTACCTCCTGTATTTGTCAATATCCCCTTGAAGCACAATTGAGACCTTAACTACAGTACAGATTATTAGCAATAAAGCTTTTCGGAGGTAGAAGGCTAGAATATTAATTAAATTTTTCAGTTTCGGGAGATTCCTGAACATAAATTTACATGAGATGACATCAAATGATTGTTCATTAGAAACATCCCATAATTATTTTGCTTCACCACTCACACACACAAAATTCATCCATGTTTTTTCTTTGCAAGAAGGACATGAATTTAATCGGAATGCTGCAAAACTATTAAACTTAAAGAAAGAACTGCTGAAGTGTTGAAAATCAACAGCAGGAAGACAGTGTTCCACAAAAACCTAGCATATTTTAATTTTTAATTAACAATTAATTTACTAACAAATTCTAAGTAGACAGCATATATCCAAATACATTACAAAATGTATGGAAAAGTATCCTGAAATTGATTTTTTTTCTGTATTAAAAGCACAAATTTTCAACACATTTAGTAATAATTTCATTTTTTGTGAAACTGAATGATTTAAACAAACCTGTGTCTTCTTCCAAGATTTCCACTCTTGTAGCTCAGTTTTATACTCCTCCATTTGCTTTTCATATTCTTCCATACATTCTTCTAGTAATTCATTTATCTCAGCCTGAATTTCTCCTTCATATGCTTTTTCATCTAATCTCTGATCAACCTCTTCCCTTCAAAACAAGTTATCAACATGTTGCATAAATTAACATACAGGTCACAATTAAGTCTGTTTTATATAAAATAAGTCTGCTTCTCCATGAATTAATTTCATTATATCAAAACAGTGTTCTATTTAAAAATACTAGCATAAACAGTCTAAAAGTTGATAGCAGATAGTTGCTATCCAGAATGAATATAATTACTTTTTCTTCACTCATTAGCCTGTAGAAATTCCTTTCTGTTATAGTAATTACTTGCTATTTTAACATTCCTTCCTCCCCAAACTCAAAAAGAATAGTGGCAGGCTCAACCAGTGCCAGAAACTACTCAAATTCTTACTTTTGCATCCTTCATATCAGAACTGTAAGTTCCCATATTGACTAATCTTACTAAAACTCCACTGCTGGCAAATGAAGTACAGAAAGTGTTATCAAAACATACTTCCTCAAATAAAGTTTCATGGGTGTGTTAGTAAACTTCTGAAAGTCACGAAGGGATTTAATTTGTTTCCAAACTTTTATAATGGTCTTAAGCAACATTCTGTCTTTTTCTTGTTCAGCATCACGAAGTCTTCTGGTTTGCCTAGAAATATACATACATATGCACAAAATCAATCAGAATTGTATAATCCAGTTGAACAACAGAGTAAAAACTTGCGATACCAAAAGCCAAGTGATATGGATTTCAATTTGATTGATGGCTGCAGTGGTTTAAATCCAAGGAGCATAAAACCCAGACTTGAAGATGGCAGGATTTGATTTCCTTCTGTACTCTAGT
The DNA here is from genome assembly GCF_000690535.1 of Cariama cristata. Classification (NCBI taxonomy): domain Eukaryota; kingdom Metazoa; phylum Chordata; class Aves; order Cariamiformes; family Cariamidae; genus Cariama; species Cariama cristata. The sequence continues at coordinate 9,840 of NW_009605327.1, forward strand.
CTCTTGCACTTTGGGCAATCTGACTTCAATTACAGTTAATTCTCTAGAGATCATAAAGTATTCTGAAATGCTTATTACAGCTGTATATCATTAAAACATTTTAAAGTCAATTCATGTAAACAACAGCCCATGAAACCTACACTGCTGCTATGAAGTAATGCTTATTACAATTGTACACTATAAAGTATGTTTTAAACTTAACATGCTTCTAGCTCCAGTAAAAAGGACTTGCAGAGATGAAGTAATGTAGTAATGTATGAAGTAATATAAGTCCTTTGACAGTCCTACAAGATTCTTAACACAAACAAAATGAACAGGGCTTTTTCTTGCCTCAGAATTGGTTTTTCACATTTCCACCCTCTAATCTGTTTGTAAAAGAGCTATTCATTAGAACTTTTAATGACCAACACACACTTCTGATGTAAATGTCTATGCAGCACAAGCACAAACTGTTTCCAGTACTATCTTGGTAGCTAAACATGTCTAGTAAAAATAATGTAATTTTTAAAAAAAAGTAAAAACCAGAAGATGTAAACTAACACATTACTACTTGTAATATTCAGAGAATGGGGAAGACAGGGAGGCTGAGGTAGAGCTGAGAGAAGAAATACATCATACATTATTTAAAAGCATAAGCAAATTTAGTAAAAGCAATAAACAAAGAAATACAGAATTTCCACAAAACAATGTAACTTCTCCACTTCATTAGCTAGCAGTTTAAATATTACTTGTCTATGCAGCTTAACCACCTTTTCTTCTTTGTCTATCAGATGAAGCTAGAAGATGAAGCTTAAAGACATGAAAAACATACAGGTCAGTAATATCTAATGTATTTGATTTGGAAGTAGGACCTTTCAGTAGAGAATCACCTCTGCTAAAATACATCAGCCAGAAGAGCCTGAAACCCACAGCATACATTGGCTTTCTCCTCAGGAAACGAGGACAGAAGGGCTGAAATTGCTGATTTGCAGAAGTTTTCTGTATTCAGACAACATTTCTTCCTCAAACTGATGGAAAACTACAGCTCTGATCTGATCTTCAGACAGCAAAGAGTACACATCAGTTATGTTATTGGAGGGTGGAGGAAACAGATTATTTGCCATGCTACACTCTCTTCACATCTGCAATTTCTCACAAGTGTACTACATTGACCATCAGGGAAATGCAATGTTAAAAGAGAGACAAGGCAGGTCAGATGTTTTTACCAACACATGTGGTCCAAGCTAGTATTAAACACCGTGACAGTAAAAATTCCTGAGCCCATCTGAGCCTCATATGTCTAACAGCTTCCAACAACAGAGCTGTAGCCAGAAAGAATTACAGATACGAAAAGCCCTAGAATAATCTCAGCGAAGCTCATCTCACATCACTTATGCAACACTGATCTCACTGATTTCAGCTGAGTTTCTCCTGATTCATAAGAGTGACACTAAACTAAAGCACTCAAGACCTAGAAAAACACTTAAGATACCCAGAAGGAATATTCCATCTAATTAGAATTAACATTAAGCAAGCCTCAGGGTTAGTGCCAAAATCCAAGAACCTTGTTCCCACAGTGAACCTTCTCAGTACTATTCTCATGCTTTCCGTGGTGAGAGCTTACATCTCCAAGGTACTCTATAGTAACTACACATCTCTTGCTCCTAGTCCCCTAGCAGATGTGTTAAGAAAATATTAATAAAAGCTACTTCTTTTTCAATGGAAGGAAGACTTTGTCCTTCAGTATAAAATAATATATTCTTCTCTATGTCCTGCACAGATACCAATGTATTACAAGACAGCGTACTTGAATGACGAAAATCTGAAGAAGCAATTCCCCAAATAAGAGTAGTGAGTGGATGTGTAAGTGTAAGCAGATGTAGATTTCAAGGCTGAAAGTAGAATTGTTATTTAAAAAACTTGATTTTTTAATATTGTATTATCATGTGACCCATTACATCAATCTAAACTTCTGTTTATTTAAATTAATACATTATTACTTACTTTCAGATTACAAAAAACTTTCAGAGTTTTATGAAGTATCTACTAGTTCAAGGGCTGTTCAGCATGGATCTCAAAAATAACTTGATTTTTATCATACTGCTTACACTTACAGCTCACCACCACTCATTGCCAAAAATAATACTAACTTTCACTACCAAGCCAAAAAAGTGTAATATATTTTTACTACCCAGTTACTCTCCAAGAACAATAACTAATCTTGTAAAACAAAATTCTACCATGTTATGTATATTAACCCATTGGCAAAAACATAGCCAAAATACCTAAGAATGGGAAGTGAATCAAGAACACTTGTGTAATGAGGAAGAAGATGGAAAAAACTAGGGGTTTTATCTGTTCAAAAAAAATGTCACTTGCATTGCTGAGAGCTTCATGCATCCGGCTGATGTCTACCAAAACTTTAATTAAATTTTAATTGTGCAAAACACACCGGTAAATAGTTACTAAGAAATTAATAAAAGGTAATCAAATTAGAACACTTCTGAAATAAGATTTCAGCCTAAGCTGTATTTTCTTCATCTCTTTTACTCAACTTACCAGTAAGAACACTTAAGCCCTCAAAATTCTTCTAGAGCTATTTACAGTAGAATTTAAAAGTCTGACATTAATCATATTGTGTATCAGCATGGAAAGGAAAAAAGGAGTACACTTTAGGAATCCGTACTTACCGGATCTCAATTTTGTATTCAGGCATGCTCTGTTGTGCCACAGGTCTAGGAAAACCAGCACCACCACCATCTATACTACATTGCACAGCATTCCTCAAAGCATGCAGCTTAAACAAACAAACAAACAATTAACAGATGGTTTGACATTTATGAGGCACACAGTGTAATGCACCTTGACATGAAAGAGTTAGTTAGTAAATAACAGAAAACTTTGAGTTGTCTTGATTCTGTATCTACAGGGTTTTGCCAGGTCTGTGAGGTGCTGATTCCTCAAGATGAAATTCTAATTAGGATTCCTGGACACATGAGGGAGATTTACTAAGATTGATCACTGTGACAGATCTAAACAAACAGGAAAAGACTGATCTAGGGATTATTCTGAAAGTTCAGGAATCAAAAGGGTAGGGGGAAGGTGAGTCTGCCAAGAAACCCCTTCTATAAAAGGTTTTTCTGGGACTAGGAAGAGCCACTAAAAGTAACCCTAGAAAAATCAATAAACAGTAAAAATGAGTGGATTGTGGATTTGATGAGAGCCTTACAGAAGCTGGGCACCTTGCAACGAAGCATTTAACCATAACACATTGCATGTAACAACTAGAAGAAGAGAAGGTCTAAGAAGAGACAGAATTGGGAACAATGGTACAGTTCAAATGTACTTTTGAAGACATATTGTCAAGACATGAGGCCATCCCTTCAACTAAGATTTGAAGATAGGTATCAAATGATTACATGGAAGATGGACACCTAGTTTAGAAGAATGCAAAAATATACATGGCTGTGAACTCAAGTGAATGTAAAGGACTGGTTAGGAGAAGAGAGAAAAGTAAGGAACAGTAGTAGAATAGGAACTAAAATTTTAGTTATTATGCTGCTGTAGATCTCCAGAGGTCCCTTCCAAACCAAATCATTCTGTTATTCTGTGATTCCTTAAGGATAATACTGAATGTGAAACCAGAATGGCTAATGGCACTGCAGGAGACAAAAGCAACTACATCCAAAGTAGAAGCAATCAAATTACAAATCAAGCAGCAAAGACTCTTTGTATCTAGCAAAACAGAGAGACAATATTAACTGGAGAGCAAAAAGCACACAGCTGAAAACATACATCGGCAACCACAAAATGAAGCTCACTTGTAGAAAAAAAAGACGCTGAAAGAAATTTTGAAAGAAAGAATAATTGAGCACATGGAAAGTTGCTAGTACCATCTGGGGCACAGAGAGCATGTTTTATAAAAAAGAGACAGAATGTGCAGTTTCTTTAGCCTGTCAAAATGAGGACTGAAAGGTGATATATGTTAATACACAAGGAGCAAGCATCGAGTTGTTTAGGCATAAGTACAATTTGGCTGCAACAATCTGGCCATTAAGTAATGACTGTTAGAGAAGACAAGTTTTAAAACTGCCTGTCAGTAGCAGAATGGTGGCTAAAATACCTAATTGTTAAAATCCATTTATCAAAAATGTATTATGTAGTTGCCTACAATACTAGCACAGTATTGTGGAAACACTAAGGAAATCCCTTGCACACATAGGTCCCTGTAATGCAGGCAGGGAGAATCCAAATGTCCTATTTCACTGTTTCATGGAAAACTGAAGCCAATCCTTCAAAAGTAATGACAGACCAAAGTATACCAAATAATTGTTTTGAGACACTGTATGAAATGTTTGTCCAGCATTAGAACTATAATCTAATGCTTTACAGCAAAATTCAGAAGCATCTGTACAGTACCTACTGACCCTCATTACACCAATATAAAAATGACCTTGCATACAATGATTATTTTTCCCTTATAATAGCCTTTTAAGGTAGAAAATCATAATCACCTTTAATTTATGGAAATCTGAACTTTTATGTACTTAATAATCAAATAAATTTTTAACAGACCAGCCCTACTACATAGAGCTATGTCATATCACAATACTTACCTGACATTTCTCAAGAATTGTTATCGTTTCAGATTTCAAAAGCATTTTAAAATGCTTTAAAAATATTCCTGTGCGCCCTGATGATACTAGAATTGTACTAACAATGCCTAATCTTCCTGTACAAATTTACACCAGAGAAAACCACTACCATTACTTCCAGTGTACAGATGGAGGAAGAGTGATGGTACGCAGACGGTAAGCAGCCCAGCCAAGGTCATCCAGCAAGTCAGTAACGGAGCAAGGAACAGAAGAGTCTACCTTCAGCCTAGGGTTTTGCCATGTCACAAGAGTGACACAGTAAATGTGACAACAGTATGCATTTAAAACACAGCATCTGTCACAGATATATACCTGGAAATCGATCATCAACTTTTGTATATTATGGTGAAATTAAACTGCTTCCTTTTACTTTTAATCAATGACTGAAACTAAACTTCCCTAACTTCCCTCTATCCTTGAATACTGTCTTTTGGTGTCTACCTGTCAGAGCTGCTGTACACAGTCATGTAAAGTGTTATCTGTCATTCACTCGAAAACATTTTGGATACTCTAAGGAATACTATGTAAATGTTACTGTATTCTAACAATTATTTCCCTTTACCTCAGAAACTGCATAAAGTTCATTTTAAACAGAAGATCAGAGAAATTCATAATCTTAAAAATGCACTTCTGCACTGAACACGCAGCAACCTAGGCGGAATATTTCGGTTTTTTACCTTCCGAAAAAACACCATTCATTACATACAATTAGAATTTCATCACTCTACTCTGAAGAAACAAATACAGCTGTTACCTTAAACTGTCACATCATTATCTCAATAAGCTATGACGACGGAACAGAAATACCTTGTCTGTGAGAAGTTTGGTAAGATTCTTCTGTTTTCTTGCTAAATACTGATCATATAACTGAGCCAATTTAGCTGCCAACACATGCTCACGGCTAAAACAGGGATGATGGGTGAATATCAGTCCAGAAATATCAATATCCAATTGAAATGGCCCCTGAAAATCTCCAGGTCCAACAAGATACTGATTGGCAGCTGTCATTTTTATTGCCTGAAAGCAAAAAAGAAAAAAATGAATTGACAAGTCCTGACAAAACTATCTTGCAAAGAGATTCTGTGACAGAAAATGACCCATTTAGCACTGCCTACATCTAACTACAGAGTCTTAAACTGTAAAGGCTTCTGTGGTAACCTCTTTGCTTTCTTGCCAAGTGGGTGGCATAAAACCACCATGGGTATTCTACACAACAGAATTTTGACAGCCCACGTGAGGCTGAAATAAGAAGTCATCTGCCTGTACTCATGTAGTGATAGGACCAGGGGCAATGGCTTTAAACTGGAAGAGGGAAGATTTAAATTAGAAATTAGGAAGAAATTCTTCATGGTGACAGTGGTGAGGCACTGGAACAGGCTGCTCACAGAAGTTGTGGATGCCGCATCCGTGGCAGTGTTCAAGGCCAGGTTGGATGGGGCTTTGAGCAACCCGGTCTAGTGGAAGGTGTCCCTGCCCATGGCAAGGGGGTTGGAACATGATCATCTTTAAGGTCCTTTCCAACCAAACCATTCTATGATTCTATGATACTGCAGGTTTTGCTGAGCAATGAAGACAATGACACTGAATTGGAAAATGAAAAGCCTGCTAGTTTCTCTTTTTACCTGTTTGTTTAGTATTGCTTTTTTTCCTCCTAGAACTGAACTCTAAGATAAACAGTCCACCTCTCAGAGAGCAGCTTTCCTTGTAGACCATTTGGATTGTGGAGAAGAAGAAATATGTTATTTGCTTCCCCCTTCTAACGCCAGGGAAATTCACACCAACAAAGTCCAATGAAAGCTTTCAGCAACAAAGCTTAAAGACTCTGCTTCAACTCACTGCAACTGAAAGGCAATCATGGCTTATATCCTCAGGCCACTGAAATCAGAAGAGAATGAGCAGTGCTTCCTGCCTGACTACTGCTGCTCCCCTCTTAGAATTCCTCAGTAGAGATTCAACAGAGACATTCTGGTACCATAAAAGATGAAGTTGTTAGTTATGCAGAGTTCATTGCAGTCCCTTCGTAGGAACTTGAAAAAGGGGGATTGAAAGGAGAATTCATTCTTTTTCAAGGCTGGTATAAATGGCCATAAAACACACTTAAGTCCACCTGATCCTTCCAAATTTGGTTTCTCAAAGTGTTTAATATGACTTAATCTGTCATAAAAATGACAGCTTTGAATTCCTTATGCTTTAACTATTTTTCTGCCCATAAAGGACCCCTAAGCTTAATGTCTTACTTTCAACAGTGATTTGTGTATTTATATGTCACTATTCACATAAACATGGTGTTCTTAAATAGAAGTTCTCTTGGTCTCTTTTTATTAAGATCCAAACAGAAACTTCTTTTCCTTCACGCAGAAACACCCTGCATAGATCCGTGGTACTGGATGCATCCTGAGAATTGCGTATTTGTAACCAGCATCAATTAAGGAGTAACATTCAAATCTGTATCAGCAGCAAACAGAAAAGAGCAATCTACTTTAAAGTCTAAAAAGTCACAGTTTTTCCAAGGGGGTAATAGGGTGCTAACAAGCAGAACAATTAAAGCTTGCTGAATGGTTTTAATTGAAACTTATTTTGATTTGCACTGACTGCACACTGCAACTGCTCTTTGCCAGGGTAGGTATGTTGTAGTTGAGGGAAAAACAGAAGTCCAAAAAAAGATCTGAACTGATGCAATAAAACTCAAAATTATTTGCTTTCTACATGAGCGAACTGCACCTAAAGATTTTTTTGGAGGATACTGTACAATAACCATCATGCACATGCTCTTCAATTATTTCTCTCTTAAGCTGCAGGCAGAGACCACCTCTGTCCTGATCACCAAGTCTGTCTACCAGCTCCTACCACAAGAAGCTTTACAGAGACACTAACACAGGAACTACTCTACTTTGGCATGAGAATACCCAAGGGTGCCTCAGAGAGACCTGAGCGACTCACAGACTTGAAGGAGTTTGTCGTGGACCGACACTTTACTATTTTAACCAGTACTGCTGGCTAAACTCTTTATCCTTTTGTATGCATTATTTTTACAGAAAAATACAGGTGGAATATACTTGAAAAAGTAAAGCACATTTAAAGATCAGTTGTGGAACCCTAAACAGCAGTCAGTACTCATGGTTCTTAGCACAAAACCCTTCAGCTCACCAAGGTTTCTGGTGCAGAAGAACTGGGATATTGGGTCTCAGGAACCACGTACACAAAATATCCCTACCTTTCTGTACACTGTCTCAAGTTCTGGTGCAATGCCTTCTTCCAATGAGAATATTGGAGGCCTAGTAGAAGACTGTTTAATTGGATTAGGCAATGCTAAGATTTTGCCATCATCACCAAACCACTCTTTC
>NW_009605327.1:17848-33158 GCF_000690535.1 Cariama cristata
CCCTACAAATAAAAACATAATTTTATATTGTTTCTTATTTTATATAAAAATAACTTGCAAAATTATAATTCTTATGAAAAACAACTACAGAATAAAAGGTGACTATGACTTGTTTGTGACTGAATTAACCAAAACTTTTTTAAGACAACAAAATAAAATCTTCAAATATATTATAGGTAAGTTTTGAAATCAAAAGACCAAGAGCTTGCTCAAACTTTAAATACACTGAATTTTTTCCTTCAACATTCAGTGTTACAGATTTGAAAGAAAAAAAAGAATCAACACTTACACTGCTTATTTAAATGTAGTTTTCTTAAATCACTAAAATTGAAAAGAATTATAATGTTTTACACAAGAGCTAAATGGCTGCTTAGAGAGATCACGTATCAAAGCATCTCTCTCCTCTCCTAGTCCACAACCTGAACTAATTAAACAGCATTTATAAAAAGTAGATGAGGTAAGTATCTTACACACCTATTGCTGTCCATGCTTCACATGTTAAACATTGTCCTAATTCATCCCTCTGCCCTCATGACCTGGATTCAAGAATAGTTTAAACAAGTGCAGCTGCTGGAAGATGGTGGCCTGCCCTCTTATTCCCACACCCCGTTTAGGCCCATCCTAGAACCAAGCATTACTGTGGTAACACGGTGAGCAAACCAGAAAACTAACTGATTTGAAGCTGGCAAGTTAAAAGTTTTAGATCCAAATATTCCCAACCCGATTCACAAAAGTACCTCTGCTAGCCCATGAAGAATTCATGGAATTGTAATAAAATATAAAGGGCAGCTGCTGCATAGTAGCTTAAATCTATACTAAACTATATACACCTTACTGTGTATAGGAAGATAATATAGCAGGATAAAGTATATCCAAGCCACCTTCCTGGGTGTTTCCATAAGCCATTCTTAAAAATCTAAAAGGTTCTAAAACCTCCTCAGATAATCTATACCAATATTTAATGACCCTTGCAGTCTGATCAGTAAATTTCTACAAGTCTATTACTTCATATTATCTTCAGTGGACACAGGAAACAGCCATTCCATATTGCTTCCTTTCCTTATGATCTTCTAGTATATAATAACAGTAGTGCCCAGCTCTTGCATAAGTCTTCATACATGCCACTAGCTCTCACAGCATCTTATAAAAAAAGTAAATCATAATTACTCGTATTGTACTGGCACAGACAAGCAGAGTGATTTGCTCCCCAGCAGGCTATGAGCAGAGTCAGGAAAAGACACTGGTTTTCTAAGACCCAGTCTGGTGCTCTGACTACTGGGATACACTAAAAACACACTCCTACAAAAATCCACATTTCCTGATGTCTGATACTGCTAAACATTTTAAAGATGAAAGTCATAAATTACCATGGCCATCTACCTACTTAACTATAACAAAATAAAATAGTGATAAATACAGAGTCTTAAGAAGACAACTAAGAAGGTAGCAGTGACTTACTTGCTCCTGTCGGAGTATTCTGTTTTCTAAAATATTTTGATTAGACTGTGATACAAAGGGCCTTTCTCCTGTGTAAAGACCCTCATCCTCAAGGTACCTAGGCTGCATGTTTCTAGGCATCTTCTCAGAAGCAGGCACTAATGAGAAATTAAATAGAAAAGCATGTAACATATAACTTATAAACATAGTTTAGTTTATTAATTCTCTAAGAGTCTACGCCATTCTTAAAACAAATGGGACTGTGTATTAAGCATGCTGTCAGAAATATTTTCCTAACTAGGAAAAAAAGAACTAAGTATATAACCAAAACAGGTCCTTTTCTTAATCAGGACAGATCCACAGTTTAAAACTATCATAAAAGTGTCACAAGTCTTCTAAACAGGTAATTAAACATTTCCTCACCAAAAAATACTTCAAATAACTTAGTGGAGTTTAGTTTTAATGGTTCCTTGCATTACAGTGTAAAAACCCTTTAGCAGGAACAACTGACTAGACAAACATTTCTAAGCCTTTCCCATACAAAGTGAAACTTTAACCAAGATTAATCTGAACTACTATTAATAGTTTACTTAAGTCACTCTCATAACAAAATACAGAACATGCATAAAAAGTCATGTTATCCCAATAACAACAGGTGGAATTCTTTAAAGCTTGCCTGCAGGTTTATTTCATTGGTGTATATGGGTTCAGTATTTTTAAAGAAGCAACCTCAAAGCAGGGAGGGATTATGCTGAGGATTACAATAAAAGTTAGCCCCGAAATCAGAACACAGTGGACCACACTGCAAGGAGTCAGAACTAAGCTACAAGACACAAAAAAAAGGCACCCAATGTCAAATATCTTGACATCACATTATAAGCTGTGCCAATACCATTCTAGTACAGACTACAGAGAGACTCATTTCTGTTTCTTCCAGTTCAAATATTACATAGCAAGTGATATTATAAACCAATTTTTTAGGACTTTGCAGGTCTTTGGGAATAAAGCAAAAAGGTTAGAGACATGATCAATGTTCATTAACTACTTCCAGGTCACCAAAATCCTTGTTACTTGCATGACTCTTGACAAACTTGCCACATGGAAAAAATTGCAGATGTGGCCAAGCAAATAAATAGTGTAAGTTATAACGTACAGCACATGAGCCACCCTTAGTACCTAAATGCGTGTACCCAGTAACCTGTTGCACATGTTAAATAATGTAATACCTAAAGCCCAGTGAAAGAGGGGCCAGCCATCTTGCATTTACTATAGACAGCCCTAAGGTAATTACCCCAGAGCAACTGACATGCCCTGAGTTCACTTGCTAGCATACCAGCTGGTGACCTGCTGAGGTGTGCATGTTCCTAGTTAATCTGTTTTGTCAGACCTTTTCAGACTTGACTGGATGATCAGTGTCAGAAAACCGCAATTAAATATCTCTCTATTGCCAGAGACAGTCTAATACAAGATTTTTCAGCACATCAAAGGGTGCCATGCTATGCAAAATCCAGGAGCAAACTGGATAAGCACAATCTTCATACCTGCTAGCATGCTGGGAGTGAAGAGAAATTCTTTTTCCTTTTTCAGTTGCTCAGAGTAGCTTTCACAATCAGCAGGTTTCATTACTAGAAAATCTTCGGCTGTCTGCCCTATAACGAATAAATCATCATCTTTAACTAGGCGTACGTCTTCATCCTATAGTTTAAGTGCAAACGTCTCCGTTAGTTCGTCTGTTTCTTAAAATGGACATCTTTAGAAAGTATACTTTCAGAATTTTTAAGGAAACAAAAGTTGCCATTTTGCATTAGATGATTAAAATTAATTCAAGAAGTCTGAATAAAAATATGAACATTTAGTCTATAGCTCACACCATTTCAGCCTCCTCTTGTTCATCCTCATGGGTTTCTACACATTCTTCTTCTGCCTCCTCTTCTTCATTTAATCCATTCATTTTCCTGGCTCCAGCCTTTATATTCTCTGGTTCAGGATCAAAATTGAAGGTAAAGAAATTATATGCTTCTTCAGCAGAAGGAAAATCATTCTGGAACTAAGAAAAGATGACAAAGATACTTTAATAGGACATTTATAAGAAATTTAGGGCAAGTGAGGATATCTTTCCATTAATAATAGCAGTAACAGCACGTATAAACAGTTGTCACAGGACAATAATTATTTTATCTCAAAGAGAACTCACCCAAATGTTGAGGCTGACTGAAATTTTTAAATGATACATGAAACTTTCTCTACTGCTATGTTATTATTTCATTAAATATTTCTTGCAATGTTTCATTAAAAAAAGTTACCTGGTTTAATTTTAACCAGCTTATTGTTTTAAATGTAAACAATTTATGAATGAGAAATGCCGAAGTTTAAATTCTGGTCATAATGCAGATACCCAGGTGAATGAAGAGAAATGTCTAATCATAGAATCATTTGGGCTGGAAGGGACCTTTAGAGGTCATCTAGTCCAATCCCCCTGCAGTAAGCAGGGACATCTCCAACTAGGTAAGGTTGCTCGGAGCCCCATCCAGCCTGACCTTGAATGCCTCCAGGGATGGGGCTTCCATCACCCCTCTGGGCAAGCTGTTCCAGTGCTTCACCACCTTCATTGTAAAAAATTTTTTCCTTGTGTCTAGTCTAAATCTACCCTCTTCTAGTTTAAAACCATTACCCCTTCTGCTGTCGCAGCGGACCCTGCTAAAAAGTCTGTCCCCATCTCTCATACAGGCCCCCTTCAGGTACTGGAAGGCCGCAATGAGGTCACTCCAAAGCCTTCTCTTGTCCAGGCTGAACAACCCCAACTCTCTTTAGTGTCAGGATGAATCCTCTAATAAAAGAATAAAGAGTAGCATTTTGTGGCTAATAAATATCAATATACTAATCTGTAAATTGCTTTAATTGCCAATCAGTGGCATTCAATAAAAAGGATTTAAACAGAAGAAACATTTTTCCTTCAAGCTCCAGTAATTGTGTCCAGACAGATTTACTTGATTTTTTTTTTAAAAAAATCAAATGATCCAAAGCTGTTCTTACATTTGATGAAAGTTCCCTTCAACTGTTGGCATATACTGTTTGTAAATTTTTAAATTAAATAAAATCTTCTCCACTGCTTAAGACTGAATTCTGCCTGCTTCTTCAAACAGAATAATGAAGCTATACAAAGTTTAAATTAAATTAATATCAGTTATTGAAATGAATGAATTGGTACTTACTGTTGACTTTTGCTTAAGCTTTTTTACAGAATCACGAAACTTTATTTTTGATGGTAAGTGGGATTCATCCTCTTGCATCTCCCTAAACTTATCATTATCAGACTGCATAAAAATACATAGATAAGTTATAGCATCATTTACTGATCCATAACAAAAAGACAGACAAACAGCTGAGTACATAGATTAGATATTGCATTTTCACAGCAAAAAAAATAACAAAAAAGAAATACAGTCACTGTGGTAACAATTATACTGATTTTCTACTTATTTTAAAAGGGTACATCTAATTATTTCTTAACTTCTTTCTCATTTGGGTCAAAAAACAGACTGTAGACTATCAAGAAATGGTTCACAACATAAATGTTAGTTTACTTTGTTCACTGCTGCCGAGATGATTGTTTCTGCACTCCCAAACATAAGCAACCATATGCAAATCTCCACAAGGGGGAGAAATGGGGTAGCAATGCAAAATCTTCCCATCTACAAATGAGAGGCTGACAGCACAAGCCAGGCAGCAGCGGCAAGGGTGCTGCTCACAGATACTGCTGACCAGGGAAGGGTATCCAAGAGCTAAGGTCAGCTTCTCATATAGCCCCTGCTGCAATCAGGAAAAACCTATTTGGTATTATTCAAAAAAAGATGGTGTCCATTGCTTTGGTGCCTAAATACAGACTTGATTATTTGTTTTGTTTGCTCTCAAATAATTATTGCTAGGCTACTCCACGGGTGATACTACTCTGCCTTTTCAAGAAAGGAGGCAGCATGGTTATCCATTTCCAGTTTTCTGAAGACTTCTCTGTCCCTACACACAGATCACTGTAAACATCACTGTTTTTGAGGCTGCTTCAGCAAGTTCACTTAAATGCTTCAAAGTGATTTTCATCAGGCTCAGCCAATATAAACACATCTAACATTCTATCCATTTTTCCTCCTTGTGGCCTGAATTCTTAGATTAAAGGAAGACATTTCTCAAGTTTACATTTATTCAACCTAAACTTCAAAATAGCAAAAAGAAAATCTCAAACCCTGGCAATATGATGGCTATTTGTTTAACAACAAAACAATACTTCATACGTGTGTAAATAAGTACAGGAAACAAAAGCAACATGTGGAAGGTTTCAGATATACTTTATATAAAATTGGTAACCAACTTTAATAAGGGTATCATTTCCACATTTCCCTAATACAAGCATATTAAAACAATACTACTTAACTGAAAGCTATGACAATGACTTTTTATAAGAAAACACTGCCAAAAATCTCCCCACAACCTACATCAATAGGTAATTCTGCCCTAGACAATCAATTTAGCCAGGCTAACTCAGATTGTTTGGAATTCCAGATAAAAACATTACTACTACATGCTATTTCCTGGGCATACATACTCTTTGGAACACATTTTCTACAGGCAAGCAATCTCTTCGTGAATTCTGAAGAATATCTGGGTGCAAGGTCTGCACAGACATAGCCTTTGTCATTTTTTAAAATACACAATCCATTTTCTAACAAAGAACACGCTTATCCTAAAAAAAAACCAAACTGAATATAAAACAGTAACAAGGAAATACCATACAGTATGATGACATAAAGTTAATATCCAGTCTTGAGCAATTACATTCTGTAAATTTATATAAAGCTATAATAGAGTGGCCCTTTCTGTTACAGTAACTTTCAAATACTTCAAGGCAAATACTTAAGCAAGAGAAGTCATGAGCCTGTAAATGACAGAAGTTTCACATGATGTCTATACTACAAAGAAGGCAAATTATTATTGTTAAATATGTACATTAAAAGGAATAATCAGAAAGGTTCCTTCCTGGTTACTAATTCAAACAATAGTATAATTTTGATCTCATTGAAATAAATGAAATTGATCTTCAAGACTATGTGTAGTCTTTCATTTATTTCATGTTTCACATTCACTTTCTTATTATCAGAACAGTAAGACAATGCACCTTCTTACCGCTTTATCCAATCTGACTTCTGTTTTCCTTTCTCTGATGCTTTTTAAACGCCTTGGTTGTGGACTGGGGCCTTCTTCCAATAAAGTAGTTTCCGCTTTTGACTAAGCAAACAAACAAACATGCTTAGCTATAGTAGAAATATAATAAGACCAAAGCTTCAATAATTCCCAGGAACTCAACAACTTGCACATGTTTGTGCTAGGGACAGAATCTTTTAATTATATAATCAGTTTAAGAGATTTTACAGGCCTAAACGTTAATACCCCTTATTACACTCCACAGTAAACTTACAAGGAAATCCACTGATTTCAAAACAGTGTGAGAAATTTTTTGACAAAAACACGGAAAGATCTTGTAATGACTGCATCATTTGAATTATAAAACAATTACAACTTTTATATTATTACAAACAAATTAAATATAAAATTTAGAAAAAATATAGCAATAGAAATACATTGGAAAATAACTGTACTGATGAACTAAGTATCATTTCAGCATTAGAAATAAAAAAGCAGATATCCCAATTCAGATTCACATAGCACTAAGCAAGCAAAATGAAGCGGGTCGTACTTTTAAGACCAAAGTCAACTAAAGAGGACTTCAGAAGGATTCTCACCCTTGCTGCTTTTAGTTTCTCTCTCATTCGCTCCTTAACAGAAAATTCTGTAGACCCTGTCCTTGATGTAGAAGGAACAGGTGGCAAGTCTGAAACAGAGAAAACGCAGTAACATGTTTAAGTATTTTCTGACAGAAACTTAAAATTACATAAAATAAAACCACATATACCATACAGAGTCCCACGTTCCAACAGAAAGAATTTGCATGAGCAAACATGAAGGAATGAAACATTTTTTGGAATTCAGATCTTACAGCTTATCACTTAAATGCCTTTAACTGCAATGGATCTACCTTTCATTATATACTATGAACCACCTTAAGTAAAGCATATACACACTTCTTTTTGTATTAAAAATACATAAAAAAATTACCTGGTATTTTATAAGCTCTTAGTCAGAGCTGTCTAGATCTAATTTTGAATGGTGATGTGCTATAAATCCCGACACAGGTGTTATCGGAACAGTAAAGAATTTACAACCTTGCTTCCTTTTTCAGCTTAGAGCTACCTGCTTTTTGTAGTGACAAAATACTAATTTCTCCAGTAGTGTTTTTGTGCTATAGCTCTAGTACAATCGAGAGAGTAAGATGCATTTTAGCCTGTCCCATGTATGACTGACAGCATCATCAAGTAACTTCCCATTTCACACACAAGCTACTCTCAGCTCTACTGGTGCCATCCCCCTGGAATCAACAAATCACCTCCTCCAAGCTCAAGAGCAGTCTGTCCCCATAGTCAGCAAGTCAAGCAAGACCCACAGGAGGCTACATGGATGAACAAACTCAACTCACGCATAAAAGGAAAACTTAACAAGAGATGTAAACAGGGACAGGTGACCCGAGAGAAATACTATGACACTCTCCAACCATGCAGGGATGGGCTTAGGAAAGCCAGAGCCCATCTGGACTTGAATCTGGCAATGGATGCAATGGCCAACATGGTGGGATATTCCAGGTGTATTAGCGGCAAAAGGAAGACCAGAGAAAATGGTTACCTGCTGCCAAATAGGGCAGAGGACCAGGTGACAGGGGACACAGAAAAGACCCAAGTAATCAGTGCTTTCTTCATCTCAGTTTTTACTGCCATCAGGAACACCAGGTCCCAGAGAACAGCAGCAAAGCCTCGGGCTGCAAGTTACCCTCAGCAGAGGAAGATCAAGTAAGGCCATATTCAAACAAACTGAGCATATGCAAATCCATGGGTCCTAATGGGATGCTCCCATGAGTGCCAATGTCACCTCAAGGCCACTCTCAGTTATCTTTAAAAGATCATGGTGATGATCAAGGGAAGCTCCTGAGGACTGCAAGTGAGCAAGCATCACTCCTGTCTTCAAGGAGGGGAATCTGGGGAAATATACGCTGGTCAGCCTCATCGTGATGCCCAAGAAAGTGATGGAGCAAATAATTCTGGAAACCATTGCCAAATATGTTAAGTACAAGATGAAAACTGGGAGTCATCAACATGGATTTATGAAGGGGAAAAACTTCTACCTGACCAATGAGACAACTTTCTATGATGAGATAACTGGGTCAGTGGATAAAGGGAAAGTAGTGGATGCTGTTCATCACTGTTTCCTGTAACACCTTTATAGAGAAACTGATGAAATATGGACTACATAAGTAGGTTGACTGAAAATTGGCTGAACAGTTAGGCTCAAAGGGTTGTGATCAGTAGTGTTAAGTCCAGCTGGAGGCCATCACTAGAGCTGATTTCAAACAAACAAATCCAACAACCCACCCTCCAACCCCAAGAACTCATCACAACTCTACATCCTTTAGGATCAAGTATTCTCTATTGAACCTGTGAACATACAAATCTGAGTTTTAAATCAGTGGCATATAGTTAGATTTTTTCATAGTAAATACAAGGTTTGGACATTGACTTGCGTAGTCATGTGATTATGGAAAAGAAGAACTACTGTTTGTTACAGCCTTTGAATTGCTGTTCCCAAAAAGCCCAGGCTTTTCTTCCGAATGCAAACACGTCTTTGATAACCAAACTTATCAGGGCCTCCTTTTCCTCTGAAGGACTGATAGTATTCCTCCCCCTTATCTTCTATGTATCAAATCCTCTTAGATTATGATTTCTTCAGGTAGATTCAGTAAATATTAGTAGGGTGACACTGTACCCTATTGCATTCTCTGATAGCTAAATAAAAAGAATGAATAATTATGAGTTTATTTACAGAGAAGCTACGCTCTTGGGGTCAGAAATACAAAGGAGTAGATACCTACAACCCATCCTCTCATATAAACACAAATTAAAAACACTTTAAATGTACAATATAAATGATATAGCATCTGTAAGCAAACGGCAACACTTCCAGCATCTTTATGTATTAAACACAATTATGGTCATCTACTGCATGGATTTTGAGAAGGTACCCATCTGTTTCTCTTGGATTGCACTACCTCTGTAAAAGAGTCAAGGTTATCCTATTTATAAAAGTCTCCAGAATATTTTAAGCTGAAAACAGTTTCATATACCTAATAGCTTAGAAAGTCATCACTTAAAGTATTTTTTCTTTTTGAAAGACCCAATTCATTTCTTCATTAACAAAACTGATTCTACCTACATAATTGTCTCCCCATCTGAACAGACCTCTTCAGTCTCGCTGGAGCCCTGGAGCTCACCTGGGAATTCTCAGGAGCTTACTGAAACTTTGACTGACATATGCAATATTAACCTTTTAAAGATAAGTACTTTACATCCCTTCATACACATGGAATCCTCAGATCTTATTTTTTTCTCCTGATCTTTTGTAACTAGCTTTTATTTCTAGAAGGAGCTCCATCGTTCCACACAGACCACACTGGCCCTTTTACAGGAACAATTATCAGGAGAAAACGGTAGCTCTTTTTGCACATGTGCTTTGTAGTACAAGGCTTTTTTTTTTTCTTTAATTTTTAATCTGTGAACATATGAGATTCTAGGTAAATAAGTTTTTCTAGTTATCTCCACTTATAGAATTATATTACTTGTCAGTTCTTTGAGCCAAATACTGATTTGTTCTTTGTCCTTCCAAAAGAACATTGTTTGCCAAGGTCTAAGTGTGATTTCAGGTTTATGTAAGGCATTAAATTCATGAAAAGGAGATAAACCAGCAAAGGGTAAGGGCTTAGGAGTGGTAATGTCACACAACATATATCACACAATCGCTGATTCAATATTATTCCAAGAGCTTTACTGGCAGCTGAAAATACTGTATGTTGAATACACAACTTAAATATTTAAAGGCTACCTACTATACCAAAGTCAAAGTGCAATCTAATTTCTACAATGACCTTAGTCCACTGTCATTTAGAAAAGAAAAACACATTATGATAAACCCCACTAATACTGGTTCTACTCAGAAATATCAAAATATTTTAAAAGATTAGGATTCTCCCAAAAGAAACATTCATTGTATTTGGAAATTTTCAAAAGAAAGAACAAGGCACAAAGTGAGTATCATCAGCATGAGGCACATAAGAGAAAAGCAAGCATCCCATAACCACTTCCTTACCAAGAGGAACACTAGAGACAGAAATAAGTACTCAGTAGAGACACTAAGAGATGACACACAGAAAAGCCTATTTGCATTTTGTCTTTTCTAACAAAGAATGCAGTATGAGTAAGAACAGGGTAAGAATTAATGACAAAACAGAAAACAAGATCTAGACAAATATTCATCAGACTGAGCTAACTAAAAAATGATCATTGCAGGGTAACCGATAATGAACTGGCTGCAGCAAAATCAGAACCGTTGATGATTCTGAGGAATGATGGAGAACAGGCAAGATCTAAAATCCCAGGTAAGTGTCTTTTAATAAGAACTGTGAAAGAGCAAGCTGCAGAAGCATACATAAGTCTGTCGAACTTCAACTCTACAGAACAGACTCAGCCTGTTTGTAAATATTTAAAAGACAGTAAAATAATATGCAACAGAAGGCCTAGATTAGCCAAGACCTATCAAGCCAATTTAATTAATTAATTCTACCAATTCTTGTGAATAATGGAAAAGTATATGTCTCAACCTTTGAGCCTGCCTTATAGAAAGTGACTAGGAAATATTTCTGAAGAAATGACAGGGGGTGGGGGGAAGGGGGCACATGCAAGTCACTGGAAAACCACATTTAAAAAGATAAGCAAGTAACAGTTAATAAATTCAAACTCCATATTGAGTAGGTATTTTCAGGGTCTGCCTCAATCTAATGCCTTCAAAGCATTTATTATTGGTTTGAATGATGGAATAATGTCTATCTGTGTATAAAACATGCAGGTAAGAACTGTCAGAAGTCACATTTGCTCAAAGACTGACTTTGAAGAGTTTTTGGAATGGAGAAAAAACTTCAACATCTTTTATAACTTCAAGCCCACAAAAGACTGTTGCACACAGAAAGGCTCTCTTGTGCCTTCTGGAGATGGAAACGATGGACTTTAACTGCAGTAAGGAAGGTGGTTACACATGGAAGAGCTTTTTAACTTTTGGGATTGAGTCCCTTAAATAGTTATGGAATCTTCACTGATGTAAGCTTTTAAGTTAAAAAAAACACCAAAACAAACCAACCAAGCAACCCAACCAAAAAACCCACAAAACCCCCCACAAAAACCCGGTAAAGACTTTCAAAGTTGAAATGACTCAAGGGGGGAAGTTGGTCTAAAGTTACCTTTTGATTTCCCCTCTATGACTTTTTTCTACCATTGTATTCTGTTCAGTTAGCGTGTAATAACATATTCTATTTCATTGGAGCAAATGCTTCATTTCAATTGCATTCTGATAAATGAAAACTAGAAAGCAACACATTAGAAACTGCTTTTGATCTTCTGAAATACTTGACAACTGCTTGTAAACATTTCTAGACAAGCCAGGTTAAAGTGAACAGCGTAAACATGCCAAATTAGGGCAGAAACAACCTGCCACTACTTTAAGCACTTCTTAAAAGCATCAGAACTGATGTTCTGTATGCCGAATTCTTTATGAATGAATCAGTTCCTTGCAACAACAGGGGAATTATTCTTTCTATACATAATGAAAAACATTTTGAGGCTTTAGTAGTTGCAGTAAAATTAATTGAATGCATCAATTCTTGTGGGATCCTGTGGTTCTTCGAAAAAATGACCACATTAAAAAAAAATCTGTTACTTTATTCCTCTGTACATATACTTTTGTCTGCTTATGTGAATGGGCTTTACAGCCAACTAATTTGTGCTTAACTTCAAAACATATTTTTGAAGTGAAAGAGTAAGACTGATATCCAAGACAGCATTACTTCGCAGGACCACCATTACAGGCCTATATCAAAACATTTCACACCACATTTTACATTGGCAGTGTCATTATCCTACAATGGCTCCATATTTTACTCTGCACAGATCTAATAAGCTTGCTGGAGTCAAACTGAAATTAAGCCGAACTGAGAACCTGAAAATGCCATCTAATAAGTTTCTCCCTTGGCTTCACCTGCACTCAGAGAAGCCCAAACCCACTAGGTCTCTGTGTGACTTCAAAGCTCTCACTGTAGAGTTGATCACAGTATTTGATGCAAGTATCTCGACACCAATCCTGTATCTGAATTGGATGAAGAAACCAGGCATGAGGGAAAGCAGACAGACAGGCTGTGCTCAAGCATCAGTTACCTGAAAGAAAATAGGGCACTCTAACTTCCAGCACAGGTCCTAGAAATACTTTTATATTTTTTACAAACACAATCATTGCATAAATGCATAGTAAGACACTCCACAAAATGCAACCAAATACCTATACAAATTCAAAAAACCCAACAGTGAAAAAAAAAATATTCTGTAACCCTGCAGTTGTCCTGGCTTCACAAGGGAATAACTATCAGACATGGGCTTGTTATTCAAAGCAATTCTTCTCTTGCAACTCTTACTTATTAGTCTGACTAGTGGACTGACATATAACCAAGACTTTCCATTTAAGAAGGCACATAGGCATCTAAGCACACACATAATTAGATATAAATTTCCGCAAACAGAGTGCGTTAAAAAATAGTACAGACTGACTGAATGCTTGAAAGACTAACAGGGACAAACAGACTACGACAAATGTTAACTGAAGAAATAATGGATGGATATGTTTCAAGGTAAGTTTGCCATAGTGGGACCAGAATGACAAAATAATAAAAAAATAAGTAATTGAGAGATACCACAGATTGTTAATTCCACAAACATTAACTACTTCCCACTTGTGTTAAAATACAGTCCCCTTTTCATAAAAAGGGGTGAGTGTATACTTTTAACACCACAAATTTAACATAAACAATGAACAAATATGGTGAGAACCATGACAAACTAAAAAGGCCTAAGAAGAGGCAATGTATTATCACAGGTACTAAAGCAAAACCAAAACAAGATAGTAAAGGAAACAGCCTACGTAGAATTTTTAAATGGCACCTGGAAAATGAGGAGGGAGGGGTGGTTGGGAGGGGTGTGTGTGCTACATTTTATTGTTTTGGTTTTTTTAAATGGTTATCACTTGGCAAGACAATGATAAGCAGAAATTCATACACAGATCATCAGCCTAGTAAAGGCAGTGAAGAAATGAAATCTACTTTTACCTTATGACTGGGCAACACAATAACAAACATCAGTGTCAGCATATTCAAAAGCTTAATACATAGAAGATGGAAGTTTAAAGTATTTATAAATCTGTCAGATTGAATTCCAGAAAAAAAAAAAATTAAGTAAGTTTTGGATAGAAGTATGAAGACTTCAGCTCAAGGTGCAGTCTTTCTCAAAATTTAAGATGTAATTAAAAAAAAAAAAGACAGATAAATTATACTGCAATTAAGTAAACCAATGACAGAGTCTATTCAGAATACCACATGCAGTACTAATTCGCAGAATTACAGGGATTTCAGAAGCAGCAACAAGAAGTAACAGCAAAATACTTAAGAAAACAAAGCATTTATCACATAAGGGAACTAACAGCTAGTTTTCTTCTCAGAGCACTGCTGGGCTGTTCTGTTTATGCTTGGAAAATGACCTTCTGTAAAAGAAATTACCATCACTAGAGGGTGTCTCTTGATTTCCCCATGCATTCAATTCTGAAAACTGTTTGCACTCCATCTGTCAACAGCATATCACTTCCTAGCACAAGCTGACACAGTAAGACTCAAAAAACTTCAAAAAGAAAAGTACACAGACCTTGAAAGAGCTGGAATTATCCTTAAATTGCAGATATCTATAACAAATACCATATTTTGCTAAAATGAGTTTAAGGACAATACATACATTTCATTTTGATAAACCTTGATATTGATGAAAAACCAATCATGTTTATACTTCACTGGATTTTCATTTTATTGCCTTTTTAATACTCTCTTCTTAGTTAGCTCTTTTATGCATCCTATTTACGTAAACCCACAAAAGCATGCAGTAAGATTCACATTAATGTTGTCCAAAGTATTTAAACAGCAATATTGCAGAGTTTCTGCCAAAGAAATTGAAGATTAGTTTTACAGTACAAACAACCTCCAGTCCTTCCAAGCCTGCAATTAGACATCTAACAGCTTCCCACTGCATCACTCTCTTGCTCTTTCCTCACGAAGTAGGAGAGTGCATTTCACACGTGAAAGTTAAAATAGCCCATCAATAAATCCATATGCCATCAAAAAGCATGAACAACACTTCAAGCACAAAATACGAGATTCACATTCAAATATGTAAATATTGCATGTCTACACTAATACCTTTGGAAAATGTTGTGTATTTGATGCAAGAACATTTTATAATCTACTTGTATTTAAACACCATAGGAGCATGTCTTCCGAGTCCAGCGCTGTGACTGTAGGCGCAAGGCTCCGAGCTGACGCGGCACATCGCGGACACACACGAACACCCCGCCCTGCCCGCTCTAATACTGCGAACGAAAAGCGCGCTTGAGGGAGCACTTCAAGGGCAAGGGTAATTAGCGCCCACCACGCTCCTCCCCTCACAAGTGGATCTCGCAGCAAATTTTCTGTCTGTGAGCCGAAGGCAACCTCAAAGTGGAAGCACTTAACCCAAGTGACACCGATTACAGGTAGGGCAAGCTGTGCCTTTGGCTCCGGGACACCACCACTGACGGGCAGCCGACG